>NW_011213716.1:0-557 GCF_000146605.3 Meleagris gallopavo
GGATGGTGGTGGTGGTGCCCAGATGGACCCAGAAGGAGCAGGGGATGGTGGTGGTGGTGCCCAGATGGACCCAGAAGGAGCAGGAAACGATGGTGGCGGTGCCCATGTGGACCCAGAAGGAGCAGGGGATGGTGGTGGTGGTGTCCACACGGACCCAAAAGGGGCAGGGGATGGTGGTGGTGCCCAGATGGACCCAGAAGGAGCAGGGGATGGTGGTGGTGGTGCCCAGATTGACCCAGAAGGAACAGGGGATGGTGGTGGTGGTGCCCAGATGGACCCAGAAGGAGCAGGAAACAATGGTGGCGGTGCCCAGGTGGACCCAGAAGGAGCATGGGATGGTGGTGGTGGTGCCCAGATGGACCCAGAAGGAGCAGGAAACAATGGTGGTGGTGCCCACGTGGACCCAGAAGGAGCAGGGGATGGTGGTGGTGGTGCCCACGTGGACCCAGTAGGGACACAAGGAGATGGTGGTGGTGCCCAGATGGACCCAGAAGGAGCAGGGGATGGTGGTGGTGGTGCCCAGATGGACCCAGAAGGAGCAGGGGATGGTGGTGGTG
>NW_011213717.1:0-561 GCF_000146605.3 Meleagris gallopavo
ACACACATGGACACGTGGGGACACATGGGGACACACAGCGACCCATAGAGACACATAGGGACACGTGGGGACACGTGGGGACACGCAGCGACCCATAGAGACCCATAGAGACATACAGCGACCCATAGCGACCCATAGAGACACGTGGGGACACGCGGGGACACGCAGCGACCCATAGAGACACATAGAGACACACAGGGACACGTGGGGACACGTGGGGACACACAGCGACCCACAGCGACCCATAGGGACACATGGGGACACACAGCGACCCACAGCGACACATAGAGACATACAGCGACCCATAGAGACAAACAGCGACCCATAGCGACCCATAGAGACATACAGCGACCCATAGGGACACATAGGGACACGTGGGGACACACAGCGACCCATAGCAATACACAGTGACCCACAGCGACCCATAGAGACCCATAGAGACACATAGGGACACGTGGGGACACACGGTGACCCATAGAGACCCATAGAGACATACAGCGACCCATAGCGACCCATAGAGACACATAGAGACACACAGGGACACGTGGGGACACGTGGGGA
>NW_011213718.1:0-713 GCF_000146605.3 Meleagris gallopavo
GACCCATAGAGACACATAGGGACACGTGGGGACACGTGGGGACACGCAGCGACCCATAGAGACCCATATGGACATACAGCGACCCATAGGGACACGTGGGGACACGTGGGGACACACGGTGACCCATAGAGACCCATAGAGACATACAGCGACCCATAGGGACACGTGGGGACACGTGGGGACACGCGGTGACCCATAGCGACACATAGCGACCCATAGAGACACACAGGGACACGTGGGGACACACAGCAACCCATAGAGACACGTGGGGACACACGGTGACCCATAGCGATACACAGAGACCCATAGCGACCCATAGGGACACATAGAGACACACAGGGGACACGTGGGGACACACGGTGACCCATAGCGATACACAGTGACCCACAGCGACCCATAGAGACCCATAGAGACACATAGGGACACGTGGGGACACACGGTGACCCATAGCAATACACAGAGACCCATAGCGACCCATAGCGACCCATAGAGACACACATGGACACGTGGGGACACATGGGGACACACAGCGACCCACAGCGACCCATAGAGACACATAGGGACACGTGGGGACACGTGGGGACACGTGGGGACACACAGCGACCCACAGCAACCCATAGAGACACATAGGGACCCATAGCGACACATAGGGACCCATAGCGACACATAGGGACCCATAGCGACACATAGGGACACATAGGGACACATAGGGA
>NW_011213719.1:0-1119 GCF_000146605.3 Meleagris gallopavo
CCAATGTCCCCCACGTCCCCACTGCCCACAATGTCCCCAATGTCCCCACTGCCCTCAATGTCCCCCATGTCCTCAATGTCCCCCATGTCACCAATGTCCCCCATGTCACCAATGTCCCCCACGTCCCCACTGCCCACAATGTCCCCAATGTCCCCACTGCCCTCAATGTCCCCCATGTCCCCCATGTCCCCATTGCCCACAATGTCCCCCATGTCCCCCACGTTCCCCATGTCCCCCATGTCCCCACTGCCCTCAATGTCCCCCATGTCCCCAATGTCCCCACTGTCCCCATTGCCCACAATGTCCCCCATGTCCCCCACGTTCCCCATGTCCCCACTGCCCTCAATGTCCCCCATGTCCCCAATGTCCCCCATGTCCCCACAGCCCACAATGTCCCCAATGTCCCCACTGCCCACAATGTCCCCACTGCCCACAATGTCCCCCATGTCCCCACTGCCCACAATGTCCCCCATGTCACCAATGTCCCCCACATCCCCACTGCCCTCAATGTCCCCCATGTCCCCAATGTCCCCCACGTCCCCACTGCCCACAATGTCCCCCATGTCACCAATGTCCCCCATGTCCCCATTGTCCACAATGTCCCCTTTGTCCCCACTGCCCACAATGTCCCCATTGCATGTCCCCACTGCCCACAATGTCCCCCATGTCCCCCACATTCCCCATGTCCCCACTGCCCACAATGTCCCCAGTGTCCCCACTGCCCTCAATGTCCCCCATGTCCTCAATGTCCCCCATGTCCTCAATGTCCCCTATATCCCCATTGCCCACAATGTCCCCCATGTCCCCACTGCCCACAATGTCCCCCATGTCCCCAATGTCCCCCATGTCCCCACTGCCCACAATGTTCCCCATGTCCACAATGTCCCCCACGTCCCCAATGTCCCCCATGTCCCCATTGCCCACAATGTCCCCAGTGTCCCCACTGCCCACAATGTCCCCCATGTCACCAATGTCCCCCACGTCCCCACTGCCCACAATGTCCCCCATGTCCCCCACGTCCCCCATGTCCCCACTGCCCTCAATGTCCCCCACGTCCCCCATGTCCCCCATGTCCCCACTGCCCACAATGTCCCCAATGTCCCCACTGCCCTCAATGTC
>NW_011213720.1:0-4029 GCF_000146605.3 Meleagris gallopavo
AGTTTTAAGGAGGAAAAAAAAACAAGTTTGAATGCGATTCGGGGGCGATCGTGGGGGGACAACACAAAGATCTGTAAGGGAGCTCACAGCCATCAGATCAACCCATGGAAATGATAGGGAGCTCACAGCCATCAGGTCAACCCTTAGAAATGATAGGGAGCTCACAGCCATCAGGTCACCCCATGGAAATGATAGGGAGCTCACAGCCGTCAGGATTTCTTAGATATCTCCACCCCGCCCCATAGAACCCCGTTCTTCCCCATAGGTCCCCATCCTGCCCCACAGATTTCTATCCTGCCCCATAGATCCCTATCCCGCACCACAGAACTTCCTTCTTCCCCAAAAATCTCCATCCTGCCCCATAGATCCCTGTTCTGCCCCATAGAAATAAGATAGAATGTGTAGTGTTTTGCGAGTAAACTTGGAGTAATCTGGGAGTAAATGTGGAGTAAATTGGGACTAAATGTGGAGTAAAAGTGGAGTAAATGTTGAGAAGTGCGGGCGAAAATGTGGAATAAATAAATAAAAATATATAAATAAAAATAAATAAAATGTGAATAAATGTGGAGTAAGCGTGGGGTGATGTAAATGTGGAGTAAATGCAGAGTAAATTGGGAGAAAATGTGGAAATAAATGTGGAGTAACGTGGGAGTAAATATGGAGTAAATGTGGAGTATTTTGGAAGTAAATACGGAGTAAAGTGAGAGTAAAGAGGGAGTAAATCTGGAGTGAAGGTGGTGTAGATGCGGAGTAAAGGGGGTGGGCCTGTGATTGGAGGTGTAAATGGGGGTGGGAGCTGAAGTAGTGGGGACTGAATTCTTATTAGAGATGGAGTAAATCCGGAGTAAAGTGGTGTGAATGTGGAGTGAAGTGAACCTGGAGTAAAACTGGAGTAAGGTGGGTGTAAATCTGGAGTAAAGGGGGTGGATCCAGGATGGGGGTGTGAATGGGGAGAGAAGTGGGAATAGCAGAAGTAAAGGGGGAGTAAATCCTGAGTAAAGTGGGAGTAAATCTGGATTAAGGTGGTCTTAAATCCGGATTAAGGAGCTGCGGGGCTCGCACCACATTAAAGAGGGAGGGAACCCAATCGCCGGCGGAACCACCGCGCTCGAGATCCGTTTCCCGAGCGGACCCACTTCCTGTGATCACCAACTTCCGGTCTAGAAGCCACTTCCGCCCTCACCGCCCCCATTGTGGTGAAGGCTCAGAAGGGCGCGGCCGGGCCGAAAGCCACGCCTTCCGTTTCCTGTTTCTGACGCGCAGTGGTGACGTCATTTCTGCGCCGCTTCCGGCGCCGCCGCCATTCCTATCTCCGGACCGGCCCGGCCCCACCGGAACCGCCCGCGGGGTCGGGCCCGGATCCGCCATGGCTGAGGATTACCGGGACCGGGAGAGGCGCTGAGGCGGTAACGGAGGCAGCGGGGAAACCGGAAGGGGGGAAGGAGGGACCGGAAGGGTCGGTGAGGGGCACTGGGAGCCTTTGGGAGCCATTGAGTGCCGTAGGGACCCATAGAAATCCCATAGAGAATCATAGGGACCCATAGAAATCTTACAGAGAATCATAGGGACCCATAGGGACCCATAGAAATCCCTTAGAGAATCATAGGGACCCATAGGGACCCATAGAAATCCCATAGAGAATCATAGGGACCGATAGAAATCCCATAGAAGATCATAGGGACCCATAGGAACCCATAGAAATCCCATAGAGTCATAGGGATCCATAGGGACCCATAGAAATCCCATAGAGAATCATAGGGACCCATAGAAATCCCATAGAGAATCATAGGGACCCATAGAAATCCCATAGAGAATCATAGGGACCCATAGGGACCCATAGAAATCCCATAGCGAATCATAGGGACCCATAGAAATCCCATAGGGACCCATAGAAATCCCGTAGGGACCCATAGAAATCCCATAGAAATCCCATAGGGACCCACTGAGAGCCATTGAGAGCCATAGGGACCCATAGGAATCCCATAGGGACCCTTAGAGAGCCATTAGGGACCCATAGAAATCCCGTAGAGACCCATAGGGACCCAATGAGACCCATAGGGAGACATAGAAATCCCATAGAGAGCCATAGAAATCCCATAGGGACCCACTGAGTACCAAAGAAATCCCATAGAGAACCATAGGGACCCATTGAGAGCCATAGGGCCACATAGAAATCCCATAGGGACCCACTGAGAGCCATAGAAATCCCATAGAGAGCCACAGAAATCCCATAGAGACCCATGGGGACGCATAGAAATCCCATAGAGAGCCATAGAAATCCCATAGAGACCCTCTGATAACCAAAGAAAGCCCATAGAGACCCATAGGGACGCATTGAGAACCTTAGGGACCCATAGGGTGCCATAGAAATTCATTGACAACCATAGAGACACATAAAAATCCCATAGAGAGCCATAGAAATCCCATACGGACCCGTTGAGTACCAAAGAAATCCCATAGAGAACCATAGGGACCCATTGAGAGCCATAGGGCCACATAGAAATCCCATAGGGACCCACTGAGAGCCATAGAAATCCCATAAAGAGCCACAGAAATCCCATAGAGAGCCATAGGGCCACATAGAAATCCCATAGAGAGCCATAGAAATCCCATAGAGAGCCACAGAAATCCCATAGAGAGCCATAGGGATGCATAGAAATCCCATAGAGAGCCACAGAAATCCCATAGGGACTCACTGAGAACCAAAGAAATTCCATAGAGAGCCACAGGGACGCATAGAAATCCCATAGGGAGCCATAGAAATCCCATAGAAACCCATTGAGAGCCATAGGGCCACATAGAAATCCCATAGAGAGCCATAGAAATCCCACAGAAATCCCATAGGGAGCCATTGAGAGCAATAGGGGCACATTGAGAGCCATTGAAATCCCATAGAGACCCATGGAGACACATCAAAATCCCGTACAGACCCATAGAGACACAGAAATCCCATAGGGACACATTGACAGCAATAGGGACCCACTGAGACCCATAGGGAGCCATAGGGACCCATAGGGAGCCATAGGAACGCCATAGGGACCCACTGAGACCCATAGGGACCCATGGGGACCCATAGGGGCCCATAGAAATGCCATAGGGACCCATGGAGAGCCACTGAGAGACATAGGGACCCATTGGGACCCATAGGGAGCCATAGGGACCCATAGAAATGCCATAGGGACCCACTGAGACCCATAGGGAGCCACAGGGACCCATAGAAATGCCATAGGGACCCAGTGAGACCCATAGGGACCCATAGAAATGCCATAGGGACCCACTGAGACCCATAGGGAGCCATAGGGACCCATAGAAATGCAATAGGGACCCATAGAGAGCCACTGAGAGCCATAGGGACCCATAGAGACCCTATAGAGATCCTGTAGGGACCCCAGAATCCTCACACCCCGTAGAGACCCCATAAAGACCCCATAAAAACTCCGAAGCTTCAGACCCCATGGAGACCCCATAGAGACCACAAAGCCTTCAAAACCCATAGGGACCCTGTAGAGACCCCAAAAACCTTCAGACCCCATAGGGACCCCATAGAGATTCCAAAGCCCTCACGCCCCATAGGGAACCCATAGAGACCCCATAGTGATCCCAAAGCCTCAGACCCCATAAGGACCCCATAGGGACCCCATAGAGACCCCATAGAGCCCTCAAAAACTTCAGACCCCATAGTGATCTCATAGGGACCCCATAGAGACTGCAAAGCCTCACACTCCATAGACACCCTAAAGCCTCAGACCCCATAGACCCCATAGAGACCTCATAGAGACCCCATAGAGACCCCATGGAGACCCCAAAGCCTCAGACCCCATAGAGACCCCATAGTGATCCTAAAGCCTCAGACCCCATGGAGACCCCAAAGCCTCAGACCCCATAGAGACCCCATCGAGACCCCATGGAGACCTCATGGAGACCCCATAGAAACCCCAAGTGCTCAGACTCCATAAGGACCCCATGGAGACCCCATAGAGACCCCAAAGCCTCAGACCCCTTAGAGACCTCTCCCCATGGAGACCCCAT
>NW_011213721.1:0-481 GCF_000146605.3 Meleagris gallopavo
ATGATCACCCAACGGCACCCAGTGACCAACCAATGGCACCCAATGACAGCCAGTGATCACCCAACAGCACCCAATGGCACCCAATGACCAACCAATGACCAACCAATGGCACCCAGTGACCAACCAATAGCACCCAATGACACCCAGTGATCACCCAACAGCACCCAATGGCACCCAATGGCACCCAACAGCACCCAATGATCAACCAATGGCACCCAGTGATCAACCAATGACACCCAATGGCACCCAATGATCAACCAATGGCACCCAACGGCACCCAGTGACCAACCAATGGCACCCAATGGCACCCAGTGATCTCCCAACAGCACCCAATGGCACCCAGTGACCAACCAATGGCACCCAATGACAGCCAGTGATCACCCAACAGCACCCAATGACCAACCAATGATCACCCAACGGCACCCAGTGACCAACCAATGGCACCCAATGACAGCCAGTGATCACCCAACAGCACCCAATG
>NW_011213722.1:0-844 GCF_000146605.3 Meleagris gallopavo
AATGACCCCATTGCCCCCAACGGCCCCATAACCCTGCCGGCCCCGTTGCAGAGCGACGAGCTCGGGGTGCAGAAGCGGCTGCGCACGGAGGTGATCCAGCTGGAGGACACCCTGGCCCAGGTGCGGAAGGAATACGAGATGCTGCGCATCGAGTTCGAGCAGAACCTGGCGGCCAACGAGCAGGCGGGTCGGCCCCATAAACGGATCTGTGGGGTCAGGGGTTGTAGGGTTGGGTTCTGGGGTGCTCTGGGGTGTTGTGCGGAGCCACGGGATGCTGTAAGGTGCATTGGGTGCTATGGGGTGTTGTGGGGTGCCATGGGGTGTTACGGGGTGTTGTAGGGTTCTATGGGGTGCTGTGGGGTGTTGTGGGGTGCCATGGGGTGTTATGGGGTGTTGTAGGGTTCTATGAGGTGCTGTGGGGTGTTATGAGGTGTCGTGGGGGGTATAAGGTGCTATGGGGTGCTGTGGTGTGTTGTGGGGTGCCATGGGGTGTTACGGGGTGTTGTAGGGTTCTCTGAGGTGCGGTGGGGTGCTGTGGGGTGTTGTGGGGTGCCATGGGGTGTTATGAGGTGTCGAGGGGGGCTATAAGGTTCTATGGGGTGCTGTGGGGTGTTGTGCGGAGCCACGGGATGCTGTAAGGTGCATTGGGTGTTATGGGGTGCCATGGGGTGTTATGGGGTGTTGTAGGGTTCTATGAGGTGCTGTGGGGTGTTACGAGGTGTCGTGGGGGGCTATAAGGTGCTATGGGGTGCTGTGGGGTGTTGTGCGGAGCCACGGGATGCTGTAAGGTGCATTGGGTGTTATGGGGTGCCGTGGGGTGTTGTGGGGTGTTGTGGGGTGCCAT
>NW_011213723.1:0-608 GCF_000146605.3 Meleagris gallopavo
CTCCACCTCCTCCTTATCACCTCCCCGTCCTCCTTATCACCTCTGTGGGCTCCTTATCACCTCCACCTCCTCCTTATCACCTCCCCGTCCTCCTTATCACCTCCACCTCCTCCTTATCACCCCCACCTCCTCCTTATCACCTCTGCCTCCTCCTTACCACCCCCGCCTTGTCCTTATCACCTCCACCTCCTCCTTATCACCTCCACCACCTCCTCATCACCTCCCTGTCCTCCTCATCATCCTTATGTCCTCCTTATCACCTCCACCTCCTCCTTATCACCTCCACCTCCTCCTTATCACCCCCACCTCCTCCTCATCATCCTTATGTCCTCCTTATCACCTCCCCGTCCTCCTTATCACCTTAGGGTTCTCCTTATCACCCCCACCTCCTCCTTATCACCCCCACCTCCTCCTTATCACCTTAGGGTGCTCCTTATCACCTCCACCTCCTCCTTATCACCTCCACCTCCTCCTTATCACCCCCACCTCCTCCTTATCACCCCCACCTCCTCCTCATCATCCTTATGTCCTCCTTATCACCTCCCCGTCCTCCTTATCACCTTTGGGTGCTCCTTATCACCCCCACCTCCTCCTTATCACCCCCACAA
>NW_011213724.1:0-898 GCF_000146605.3 Meleagris gallopavo
CACCATCACAGCCTCCCCATCACTGTCATCCCCCTCCTGTCACCATCACAGCTTCCCCATCACCACCATCCCCCTCCTGTCACCATCACAGCCTCCCCATCACTGTCATCTCCCTCCTGTCACCATCACAGCCTCCCCATCACCACCATCACTCTCCTGTCACCCTCCTGTCACCATCATAGCCTCCCCATCACTGTCATTCCCCTCCTGTCACCCTCCTGTCACCATCATAGCCTCCCCATCACTACCATCCCCCTCCTGTCACCATCACAGCCTCCGCATCACTGTCATCTCCCTCCTGTCACCATCACAGCCTCCCCATCACTGTCATCCCCCTCCTGTCACCCTCCTGTCACCATCACAGCTTCCCCATCGCCACCATCACTCTCCTGTCACCCTCCTGTCACCATCACAGCCTCCCCATCACTGTCATCCCCCTCCTGTCACCCTCCTGTCACCATCATAGCCTCCCCATCACTATCATCCCCCTCCTGTCACCCTCCTGTCACTACCATAGCCTCCCCATCACTGTCATCCCCCTCCTGTCACCATCACAGCCTCCCCATCACTGTCATCTCCCTCCTGTCACCATCACAGCCTCCCCATCACCACCATCACCCATCACCACCATCATCACCCTTCTGTCACCCTCCTGACACCATCACAGCCTCCCCATCACTGTCATCCCCCTCCTGTCACCATCACAGCCTCCCCATCACCACCATCACCCTCCTGTCACCCTCCTGTCACCATCATAGTCTCCCCATCACTATCATCCCCCTCCTGTCACCCTCCTGTCACTATCATAGCCTCCCCATCACCACCATCCCCCTCCTGTCACCATCACAGCCTCCCCATCACTGTCATCCCCCTCCTGTCACCATCACAGCCTCCCCAT
>NW_011213725.1:0-4855 GCF_000146605.3 Meleagris gallopavo
CTCACCTTGGCTACAAACTGCTTGTCCTTCTGGTCCAGGTTGGCGGTCGGGGCCACGTAGTCCCTCCAGATCCTCAGCTTTCGTTCCTTGGCAAACCTGAAAGAAGGGGAAAAAAATTCACCCACGGAGACCTCAGACCTCAGCGATGCCACAAAAGTTGCTCCCTTTCCTCCCCGCCCCCCTTTCTCCCCTCTTTGCTCCCCTCTCACCCCCCTCCTTCCTCCCCTTGCTCCTCTTCCTCCCCTCACTCCCTTGCCCACCTCCCACTCCCCCATTGCTCTGAGCGCAGCAGCACTGGGTTCACCCCCAGTGCAGGGATGGGTTCAGTGCCCCCCTCCGTCCCCCCTCCCCCTCGGATTCCCCCCACCCTTAAATCCCCCTCCCCCCCGCTCACCTCTCGGCCGCACGCAGCTTCTCAGCCCCACGGGTGTAGACAGCAATGGACCAATCCACGCAGCGGGCAAAGCCCTCCCGCAGCAGCAGCTCGGTGATGTTGCCATTCTGCAGAGGTGAGCGCATGGCTCAGTCCCTTCCGTGTCCCCAAACAGCCCCAATGCAGCCCACAGAGTTCACCCCAAAAGAACCATGGGGGCTCCTGAGTGGGACCCTGCGGTCCCACGGCCACCATCGCAGCTCACGGGCTGCACCAGGATCACTCCAGGCTAAGAGTGAGAGAGCCAACAGCTGGCCAACAGATGGCCCTGGATGCCAAGAAGGCCAATGGTGTCCAACAGCTGACCAAAAGTTGACCAGGAGCCAGCGGTGTGACCTGGTGGCCCAGAAGGCCAACGGTGTCCTGGTTGACCAACAGAAGACCAAAAGTTGACCAGGAGCCAGCAGAGTGACCTGGTGGCCAAGAAGCTAATGGTGTCCTGCTTGACCAATGGTTGGCCAACGGTTGACCAACAGATGGCCATGAGCCATAAGTCTGCCCTGGTGGCAACAAAAGCCAACGGTGTCCTGGCAGACCAACAGTTGGCCAAAAGTTGACCAGGAGCCAGCAGTGTGACCTGGAGACCAAGAAGGGCAACGGTGTCCTGGTGGACCAACAGTTGATCAGGAGCCAGCACTGTGCTCCGGTGGCTATGAAGGCCAAGAGTGTCCTGGTTGACCAACAGTTGGCCAAAAGTTGGCCATGAGCCATAAGTCTGCCCTGGAGGCTACAAAAGCCAACGGTGTCCTGGCAGACCAACAGTTGGCCAAAAGTTGACCAGGAGCCAGCAGTGTGACCTGGAAACCAAGAAGGCCAATGGTGTCCTGGTGGACCAACAGTTGGCCACGAACCAGCAGTGTGCCCTGGTGGCTCTGAAGGCCAACAGTGTCCTGGTTGACCAACAGATGGCCAACAGTTGGCCATGAACCAGTAGTGTGCCTTGGTGGCCAAGAAGCTAATGGCATCCTGGTTGACCAACAGTTGGCCAAAAGTTGACCAGGAGCCAGCAGTGTGACCTGGAGACCAAGAAGGGCAACAGTGTCCTGGTTGACCAACAGATGGCCAAAAGTTGATCTGAAGCCAGCAGTGAGACCTGGAGGCTATGAAGGCCAACAGTGTCCTGGCGGACCAACAGATAGCCATGAGCCATAAGTCTGCCCTGGTGGCTACGAATGCCAACGGCGTCCTGGCAGACCAACAGTTGGCCAAAAGTTGACCAGGAGCCAGCAGTGTGACCTGGAGACAAAGAAGAGCAACAGTGTCCTGGTAGTCCAACAGTTGGCCATGAACCAGCAGAGTGCTCTGGTGGATATGAAGGCCAATGGTGTCCTGGTTGACCAACAGTTGAGCAACGGTTGACCAGGAGCCAGCAGAGTGACCTGGTGGCTACTATGAAAGCCAACGGTGTCCTGGTTGACCAACAGTTGGCCAAAAGTTGGCCATGAGCCATAAGTCTGCCCTGGAGGCTACAAAAGCCAATGATGTCCTGGCAGACCAACAGTTGGCCAAAAGTTGACCAGGAGCCAGCAGTGTGACCTGGTGGCTATGAAAGCCAACGATGTCCTGGTTGACCAACAGTTGACCAACAGTTGACCAGGAGCCAGCAGTGTGACCTGGTGGCTACGAAAGCCAACGATGTCCTGGTTGACCAACAGTTGACCAGGATCCAGCAGTGTGACCTGGTGGCTATGAAAGCCAACGATGTCCTGGCAGACCAACAGTTGACCAACAGTTGACCAGGATCCAGCAGTGTGACCTGGTGGCTACGAAAGCCAACGATGTCCTGGTTGACCAACAGTTGACCAAGAGTTGACCAGGATCCAGCAGTGTGACCTGGTGGCTACTATGAAAGCCAACGATGTCCTGGTTGACCAACAGTTGGCCAAAAGTTGACCAGGAGCCAGCAGTGTGACCTGGTGGCTACAAAAGCCAACGATGTCCTGGTTGACCAACAGTTGACCAAGAGTTGACCAGGAGCCAGCAGTGTGACCTGGTGGCTACGAAAGCCAACGATGTCCTGGCAGACCAACAGTTGGCCAAAAGTTGACCAGGAGCCAGCAATGCGCCCTGCTGACCAAGAAGACCAATGGTGTCCTGGTTGACCAAGAGTTGATGAACAGTTGACCACGAACCAGCAGTGCGTTCTGGTGGTCAAGAAGGCCAATGGGACCCCAGGGTGCATTGCAAAAAGCTGCTTAAAAGAAGCCCTGTGGAGGACCTGGATGTCCTGGTGGCCAACAGTTGACCACGCATTGACCACGAGCCAACGGTGCATCCTGGTGCTCTGGGAACTGCTTTCTGGGGTCGTTGGATGGGGGATCTCTAGAAGTCTCTTCCAACATCTACAGCTTTGGGATTCCAAGGTACTGCGCCTTCCCAACCATCTCCAGCATCTCCATCAGGGGTCCACATTTCAGGGACCCCCATGGGGCTCCTCAGAGATCCTCCTGGACCTTGGTGACCCTCCTGGGGCATCCAACATCTCGGGGACCCTTCCTGGGGTACCATGGACTACACGGACAGACCAACAGCCCTACCAGCTCCCCATCCCACCCCACTACACCCCTCCCTCCAGCCCCACTTGCCGGGTGCAGGATGGTGCCCAGGATGTTCTGGTTGTGGCAGCTCTCCAGCACGATCTGCACATCCCTCTGCAGCAGCCTCGACTCCGTGAAGAATTTGGCTTCAGCTGCAAATGGCTCAGGGACCTCCGTGGCATCCGCCTCCCGTTTGAATGTGGGGCACTGTGATATCGTGGGGGGACGACGGGATACTGTTAAGGGCACGGAGGGTGCCCAAAAACCTCAGCCGGGGGGTGGGGAACGTTGCCCACGCAGGGATGCCATCGTGGCACAACAGCACAGGGACAGGAGCTCAGCCAACCCCAGCAGTGGGGATGCAATGGGAGGCTCTGAAGGGGTCGGGTCTGGTCCTCATTCAGGAAAAAAGGCTGAGAATGGATGGGAAGGGGGAGGAAAAGGGCTGCCTGCTCCACATTGGAACCGTTGCCAAAATGTGGGGGCAGTCCCTGCAGCAGTGGGGCTGTGGGGAGGACACGGCATCTCCGCAGGCACCCCTGGTGGTCTCAATCCCCACCGTATTCCCAGGAAAAGTGAGCCCAGGTAGGGATGCTCCTCCCCTCAAGAGCCCCCACACATAGGCCAGCAGCTGCCATGGACCCTCGTAGGGCAGTTGGGACCTCCGGGACCCTCCTGGGACACCTCAGACCTCAGGGAACCCTCGTAGGGCATCCTGCATCTTGGTGACCCTCCTGGAGGCACCCCACATTTCAGGAACCCATGTGGGGCACCCCAGATCTCTGGGACTCTCCTGGGGCACCCAGACCTCAGGGATCCTCCTGGAGAGCCCCGGACCCTGGTGACCCTCCTGGGGTGTTCCACATTTCAGGGAACCTTGTGGGGCACCCCACATCTTGAAGATGCTTCCTGGGTCACCTCAGACCTCAGGGAACCCTCGTAGGGCATCCTGCAACTTGGTGACCCTCCTGGGGGCACCCCACATTTCATGGACCTGTGTGGGGCACCCCCAGACCTCAGGGACCCTTCGCAGGGCACCTTGGACTGCACAGACTCTCACGGGACACCCCACATTTCAGGGACACTTCCTGGGGCACCCTGGACTGCAGGGACCCTCAGTGGTGCATTCCACATTTTGGGAGCCCTCCTGGAGCACCCCACATTTCAAAGACCCATGTGGGACACTCAACATCTTGGGGAGGCTTCCTGGGGCACCCCAAAACTCAGGGACCCCTCGTAGGGCATCCTTCATCTTGGTGACCATACTGGGGCACCCCACATCTCAGGGACCCTTCCTGGGGTACCATGGACTGCACAGACACTTGTGGGACATCCCATATTTCAGGGACCCTCCTGGGACACCCTACATTTCAGGGACCTCTGTGGGGCACCCCAGATCTCAGGGATTCTCCTGGACCTTGGTGACCCTACTGGGGCACCCCAGACCTCAGGGACCCTTCCTGGGGTACCATGGACTGCACGGACACTTATGGGACATCCCACATTTCAGGGACCCTCCTGGGACACCCCGCATTTCAGAGACCCGTGTGGGGCACCCCAGATCTCAGGGACCCATATAGGACACCCCACATTTTGAGAAGCCTTCCTGGGGCATCCCAGACCGCAGTGACCCTCGTGGGGCATCCCACATCTCAGAGACCCTATTAGAGCACCACAGATCTCTGGGACCCTCCTGGGGCACCCCAGGCGCTCTCATGGGGGATTCCCACACCTCAAGGACCCCCTCATGGGGCACCTTGCATGCGGGGGACCATCCTAGGCTGCCCCACATCTTGGTGACCCTCCCTGGGGCACCTCACATTTCATGGACCCATGTGGGGCATCCCAGATCTCCGGGACCCTCCTGGGGCACCCCAGACCTCAG
>NW_011213726.1:0-706 GCF_000146605.3 Meleagris gallopavo
CGGCAGGGAACGGCCGCGGCTCGGCCAGGCACAGCCAATCCCCCGCAGCCGGCCTCAGCCTCTGCACCGCGGCACGAGTGGGGAAGGGAAGCGCTCTGGTTTGGTTCTTCGAAGTGTGGGCTTGTAGTCACGCCCGCTTTTGTTTTACGGCTGTAAATAAAGATTTGTGTCCCTAGATAAGTTTAGTTCTGGGAGCTCTGTCTTTCGGAGGTGCTGGAATAACGAGCTCCTTGTGCTTCTTTGCAGAACCACGGTTGGGTCACGTTTGGCAGCAAAGGTACGGCTGCATTCTGTTCTTCTGCCGATGTCACTACTGCTTAGCTTCTCTCTCTGTCTGGCAACCCACAGCTCTTGGACAACTGGCACTTAGTTGTGCTGCAAAAGTGGCAGCTTCACGGTGCAGTTCTGCCTGCTCACTGAAGCCGGTTTGGGCAGCTATTGCCAACGCAACATTGTCTTGAAGGAACAGCCATTATGTGTCAACCATTGCTGTTGTTCCAAGCTCCTAGTTGTGGTAAAAGTCGTTGCATTAATGGTGATTCATGCTGAGGTGTAAGAAGCCTCTAGATTTTAGGTGTCTTGATTAATTCTGGGATCTTTAATAGGATCTATCCTAATCTGATTTGGTCGAATGATCCTTTATTCTTTCTTTTTTTTTTTTTCTTAGCTGGGATGGAAATTCTATGATGCAGATGACTATCATTCT
>NW_011213727.1:0-1196 GCF_000146605.3 Meleagris gallopavo
CCCCTCCCGGCCGCTCATTCCTCTAGCAGGACAGCTTTGTCCTTCCGGACCTCCCCATCCATCCGTCCCTCCATCCATCCACTCGTTCACCCACCCACCTACTCCTTCATCCATCCACCCACCCACTCACCCACTCATCCATCCATCCACCCATCCATCCATCCACCCACCTCCAGCCCTCTATCCACTTACCCATACATCCCTCTCTCCTACCACTCTGCCATTCATCCAACCATCTACCCATCCATCAATTCATCCAACCATCCCTCCATCTGTCCTTCCCACACTTTCCATTTCTCCAAGTATGTTATTCCATACATTTACCCCTCCCTTCATATCTTTCTCTCTTCCTTTCACCTGTCTATCCATCTCTTCACCTATCTACCACTCTCTCTCTTTATCCACCCATCCATCCACCCATCCACCCATCCATCCATCCACCCATCCACCCATTCATCTGTCCACCCATCCATCCATCCATCCATCCATCCATCCACCTATCCAACCACTGCTCTGTCTCCTCATTCACACACCTATCCACCCACCCATCCACCCATCCATCTATCCACCCATCCGTGCATCCATCCATCCATCCCTCTATCCAACTCTGCTGCTTTCTGCTCTGGTGGCACCTGGAAATGTTTTTCCTTGCCACCTTCAAGAGATCTCCAGCACAAGGCCCTGTGCCATATCAATTTTGGCCAATGTTCTCCACATTTTCCTAGCGGTCCATCTGCCTCACAGGTCCGGATGGAGCCCAGCTGACGCTGCATGCACTAGCAGCAATCTGGCTTTGGGTTCCTTTGCGGGTTTTCATATTTCAGAAGAGAGTGACCGCTGCTACCGACGTTCCGAGACTCGAAAGCCGCCCAGGCACTGAAATAGTTGTGGGTTTCACCGTGAGATTCCAGTGAATTTCAAAAAAAGCAAACGCTCTCAGAGCCAAAATCCCCCTGGGGTTCTGACCCCTGGGACCACCTGCAATGCGTGTCATGTGGCATGCCTGCCCTGAGCCCCACTGCTGCCCATCGCATGGCTGCCCCAAGGCTCGCACCAGGTGAAAATCCCATGATCTCGGCCTTTGCCAGCTGAGCGGCCCCCATTTTGGAAGAAATTCAGTGAAAATGACAGGGTGGAGAAAGTCTGTTGTTGGTCATGCCTTGCAAAATAGTGCAGCTTCCAGCAGAGCAGCAGGA
>NW_011213728.1:0-1506 GCF_000146605.3 Meleagris gallopavo
GAGCTGCCTCCCCTCCTGTTTGTGGCTCCCTTGAGGTCCTGCAGGCTGCACTCAGCTCACCCCCAGCCTCCTCTTCTCCAGCTGAACGAGCCCAGCTCCCCCAGCCTGGCTTTGCAGGGAGGTGCTGCAGCCCCCCGCTCATCTCTGTGCTCCTCTGGACCCTCTCCAACAGCTCCCTGTCTCTCCTGCCCTGGGTGCCCCAGCCCTGGGCGCAGTGCTGCAGATGGGGCCTCACAAAGCAGAGCAGAGGGGGACGATCCCCTCCCTGTCCCCCTGCCACCCCTCTGCTGCTGGAAGGAATCCCCCGCAGGACCCCGGAGGAGACACTGGGGCCGTTTGGAGTCAGCAGCTTCTGCTTTTACAACAGCAGGGCAGGCGGGGAGGGCTGGCAGCCACCGTGCTGCTGTGCTGCCGGACCTCTGTCTGCAGCCTGCGAGCGCCATGTGGAAGCACTTAGCGGCTGTGCTGAGCGTGCGAGGCCGATGTGCTGCGGTCCGTGCGGGGCTGAGCTGCACAGCCAGGAGCTCACGAGGGGCCGCCCTGGCTCGGGGTGAGCTGCTCCGTGTCCCTGGCTCAGAGCAGCCCTGGCTCGGTGGATCTCTGAGCGCTGGGGCTGTGAAGGAGGAGCTCTGCGCTGCCCTGTGTGCTCTGTGCTCCTCTCTGCGCTGAAATCCTTCGGGGTGCAGGAGGAGTCGCTGCTCCCTGAGAAGCACGAGGGTGGGACGTCGCAGGACTTGGGTCACCCTCAGAAAAGGAGCAGCTTTGCTCTGCACGCAGCCGGGGATGGGCACAACGAGGCAGTGATGGGCATAACGAGGCAGTGATGGGCATAACGAGGCAGTGATGGGCACAACGAGGTGGGGATGGGCACAACGAGGCAATGATGGGCACAGCGAGGCATTGATGGGCATAATGAGGTATTGTTGGGCATAATGAGGCTGTGATGGGCAAAACGAGGTGGGGATGGGCATAACGAGGTATTGATGGGCATAACGAGGCAGTGATGGGCATAACGAGGCAGTGATGGGCACAACGAGGCGGGGATGGGCATAACGAGGTATTGATGGGCATAACGAGGTATTGATGGGCATAACGAGGTATTGATGGGCATAACGAGGCATTGATGGGCACAACGAGGCAGTGATGGGCACAACGAGGCAGTGATGGGCACAACGAGGCGGGGATGGGCATAACGAGGTATTGATGGGCATAACGAGGTATTGATGGGCATAACGAGGCAGGGATGGGCACAACGAGGCGGTGATGGGCACAACGAAGTATTGATGGCACAACGAAGTATTGATGGGCACAACGAGGCGGGGATGGGCACAACGAGGCATTGATGGGCACAACGAGGTGGGGATGGGCACAACGAGGCATTGATGGGCATAACGAGGCAGTGATGGGCACAACGAGGCATTGATGGGCATAACGAGGCAGTGATGGGCACAACGAGGCAGTGATGGGCACAACGAGGCATTGATGGGCACAACGAGGTGGTGATGG
>NW_011213729.1:0-735 GCF_000146605.3 Meleagris gallopavo
AGCACCCTGCCGCCCTATAAGCACCCTGCAGCCCTATAAGCACCCTGCTGCCCTACAACCATCCTGCAACCCAACAACCATCCTGCAGCCCTATAAGCACCCTGCAGCCCTACAACCATCCCAACTCTACAGCCATCCCAACCCTATAAGCACCCTGCAGCCCTATAAGCACCCTTCCACCCTATAAGCATCCTGCAGCCCTATAAGCATCCTGCAGCCCTATAAGCACCCTGCAGCCCTATAAGCACCCTGCAGTCCTATAAGCACCCTGCCGCCCTACAACCATCCCAACTCTACAGCCATCCCAACCCTATAAGCACCCTGCCGCCCTATAAGCATCCTGCAGCCCTATAAGCATCCTGCAGCCCTATAAGCATCCTGCAGCCCTACAACCATCCTGCTGCCCTACAACCATCCTGCAGCCCTATAAGCACCCTGCAGCCCTACAACCATCCCAAGTCTACAGCTATCCCAACCCTATAAGCACCCTGCAGCCCTATAAGCATCCTGCAGCCCTATAAGCACCCTGCCGCCCTATAAGCACCCTGCAGCCCTATAAGCACCCTGCTGCCCTACAACCATCCTGCAACCCAACAACCATCCTGCAGCCCTATAAGCACCCTGCAGCCCTACAACCATCCTAACTCTACAGCCATCCCAACCCTATAAGCACCCTGCAGCCCTTTAAGCACCCTGCAGCCCTATAAGCACCCTGCAGCCCTATAAGCACCCTGC
>NW_011213730.1:0-785 GCF_000146605.3 Meleagris gallopavo
CCAAAAACACCCATGGGAGACACCAAAATCACCCATGGGAGACCCCAAAAACACCCATGGGAGACACCAAAAACACCCATGGGAGACACCAAAATCACCCATGGGAGACCCCAAAAACACCCATGGGAGACCCAAAAACACCCATGGGAGACCCAAAAACACCCATGGGAGACACCAAAAACATCCATGGGTGACCCCAACATCACCCATGGGTGACCCAAAAACACCCACGGGAGACTCCAAAAACACCCATGGGAGACACCAAAAGCACCCACGGAAGACACCAAAAGCACCCATGGGAGACCCCAAAAACACCCATGGGTGACCCCAAAAACATCCACGGGAGACCCCATAAACACCCACAGGAGACCCCAAACTCACACATGGGAGACCTCAAAAACACCCATGGGAGACACCAAAAACATCCACGGGAGACACCAAAGTCACCCATGGGAGACACCAAAAACACCCACGGGAGACCCCATAAACGCTCATGGGAGACCCCAAAAACACCCATGGGTGACCCCAAAAACGCCCATGGGAGACACCAAAAGCACCCATGGGAGACCCCAAAAACACCCATGGGAGACCCCAAACTCACCCATGGGAGACACTAAAAGCACCCACGGGAGACACCAAAAACACCCATGGGAGACACCAAAATCACCCATGGGAGACCCCAAAAACACCCATGGGAGACACCAAAAACACCCATGGGAGACACCAAAATCACCCACGGGAGACCCCAAAAACACCCATGGGAGACACCAAAATCACCCATGGGA
>NW_011213731.1:0-695 GCF_000146605.3 Meleagris gallopavo
CTTAGAAAGATACAGGCAGCACCTCCCGTGTGTTAAAGAGCCATTTCACTACACAGGGAAAGGAAATTACATGTGATGTGTTGGAAAGGGCTTAGAGGCTTTTGTACATCCTGTGCTGTATCGTATAGCTCAGTGTGGTTGGCTGAAGTTTGGGAGAGTGCCAGACAGCTTTAGAATCGGTGTTGTTACTTAGCTGTGTCAGAACGCACATGATGTGGCTCCTATCCAAGCGCTCTGACTTTCAGCACGAGTCCTAAGTCTCTCCCTCTTCTCCGTGAGCGACCTTTACATATCTGCTGACAGCAGGTCTGTATGGCGATTCGTGACGAACCAGTTGAATGATGCCGTCTTCCCCTCTTGCCACCCCTTTAGGAGCTTATCCCGTGTGGCCCAACTGCAGCGCTCTGCCCAGTGCCAACTTGTGCAGCGCAGGGCTGGGAGGAAGTCTGAACCCGGCGGCAGCAGGGAGCCAGTTGTGTGGCAGTGTTCCTCCTCAGCTGGGGGCAGGGATGTGCCCCCCAGCAGGTGGCATGGCTCGCAGAGCAGCAGGAGCAGCCGCCGTGTGTGCTGCTGCCAACGCCATCCAGAGCTGGTGAGGCACGAACATTCCCTCGGTCTCGACGTATTCAATCCATTCCCTCTGTCGTAGCTGGCTTGGAAAGCCATGGCTGCAGTAACCCAAAGCTGGGCTGATA
>NW_011213732.1:0-2024 GCF_000146605.3 Meleagris gallopavo
CCATTCCCAGTACTCCCAGTGTCCCAGTACTCCCAGTCCCTCTTTCCATTGCTCCCAGTGCCCCCAGTCCCCACCCCCAGTGCTCCCAGTTCCCATTCCCAGTGCTCCCAGTCCCCACCCCCAGTGCTCCCATTGCCCCCAGTCCCCATTCCCATAGCCCCCAGTCCCCATTCCCAGTGCTCCCAGTGCCCCCAGTCCCCACACCCAATGCTCCCAGTTCCCATTCCCAGTGCTCCCATTGCCCGCAGTCCCCATTCCCAGTGCTCCCAGTCCCCATTCCCAGTACTCCCAGTGTCCCAGTACTCCCAGTCCCTCTTTCCATTGCTCCCAGTGCCCCCAGTCCCCATTCCCAATGCTCCCAGTTCCCATTCCCAGTGCTCCCATTGCCCCCAGTCCCCATTCCCAGTGCTCCCAGTCGCCATTCCCAGTACTCCCAGTGTCCCAGTACTCCCAGTCCCTCTTTCCAGTGCTCCCATTTCCCCTTCCCAGTGCTCCCAGTGCTCCCAGTCTGCATCCCCAGTGCTCCCAGTGCTCCCAGTCCCCCTTCCCATTGCTCCTATTGCTCTCAGTCCCCCTCCCCATCGCTCCCAGTGCTCCCAGTGCTCCCAGTTCCCCCCCACTCACGCCTCACTTCCCGCTCCCCGCTCATCTCCGTCTCCTCCGCCGTCCGCTCCCGCCGCTCTCAGGCCCCGCCCCCTTTTCCCTCCTCTCCGCCAATCGCCGCCCGGCTCGGCCGCTCCCATTGGGCGAAGAGTAGAACCCGCCCCCCCTCTTCCGCCGATCACTTCCGCTTCCGGTTTCATACGCAGTGCTTCCTAGTACTTCCGGTGTATCCTCACTTTCTGTCCCCGGTGCTCCCAGTATGGCCCAGTATGACCCAGTGCCCCCCACCAGTCATTGTGCCCAGTGCTCCCAGTATGGACACAGTGTCCCCCAGTCCCTGTCCCCAGTGCTCCCAGTATGGCCCAGTATGGCCCAGTGCACCCCCAGTCTCTGTTCTTAATGCTCCCAGTATGGCCCAGTGCTCCCAGTGCTCCCAGTATGGCCCAGTGCTCCCCCAGTCACTGTGTCCAGTGCTCCCAGTATGGCCTAATGCTCCCAGTATGGCCCAGTGCTCCCAGTATGGCTCAATACCCCTCCAGTCTCTGTTCCCAGTGCTCCCAGTATGGCCCAGTGCTCCCAGTTTCATCAGACGATGTCATTCAGTTCTTCCCAGTCTTTTCCAGTTCCCTTTCCCATCCCTCCCAGTTCCCACCCAGTTCCTCCCAGTTCCCTCTCCATACCTCCCAGTTCCCACCCAGTTCATCCCAGTTCCTTCTCCATCCATCCCAGTTCCCACCCAGTTCATCCCAGTTCCTCCCAGTTTCTTCTCTATCCCTCCCAGTTCCCACCCAGTTCATCCCAGTTCCTCCCAGTTTCTTCTCCATCCCTCCCAGTTACCACCCAGTTCATCCCAGTTCCTCCCAGTTCCCTCTCCATACCTCCCAGTTCCCACCCAGTTTATCCCAGTTCCTTCTCCATCCATCCCAGTTCCCACCCAGTTCATCCCAGTACCTCCCAGTTTCTTCTCTATCCCTCCCAGTTCCCACCCAGTTCCTCCCAGTTCCTTCTCCATCCCTCCCAGTTCCCACCCAGTTCATCCCAGTTCCTCCCAGTTCCCACCCAGTTCATCTCAGTTCCTCCCAGTTTCTTCTCCATCCCTCCCAGTTCCCACCCAGTTCATCCCAGTTCCTCCCAGTTCCCTCCCCATCCCTCCCAGTTCTCCCCCAGTTCATCCCAGTTCCTCCCAGTTCCCACCCAGTTCATCCCAGTTCCTCCCAGTTCCTTCTCCATCCCTCCCAGTTCCCTCCCAGTTCCTCCCAGTTCCCTCCCCATCCCTCCCAGTTCCCACCCAGTTCATCCCAGTTCCTCCCAGTTCCCTCTCCATCCCTCCCAGTTCCCTCCCAGTTCCTCCCAGTTCCCACCCAATTCCCTCCCAGTATCTCCAGTCCCCTCCCCATCCCACCCAGTTCCCCCCAGTCCCC
>NW_011213733.1:0-732 GCF_000146605.3 Meleagris gallopavo
GGCCACTAACCTCCACATTTAATACCAGACCAGGCTGCCCAGGGCCCATCCAACCTGGCCTTGAATATCTCCACGGCAGGCATCCACAGCCTCTCTGGGCAGCTGTTCCAGCACCTCACCACTCTCATAGGAAAGAACTTCCCCCTGACATCCAACCTAAACCTTCCCTCCCTCAACTTAAAACCATTTCCCTTTGTCCTGTTATCTACCCTTTCTAAGACTTAATTCCTCTTGTTTGTAGGTTCCCTTTAGGTACTGAAAGGCTGCAATCAGGTCACCCCACAGCCTTCTTTTCTCCAGGCTGAACAAGTCCAGCTCCCTCAGCCTATCTTTGTAGGGGAAGTGCTCCAGTCCCCTGATCATCTTCGTGGCTCTCCTCTGGACCCTCTCCAACAGCGCTCTGTCTTTTTTGTACTGGGAGCTCCAGACCTGGACACAGTAGTCTAGGTGGGGCCTCACAAGAGCAGAGTAGATAGGGACAGTCACCTTCCTGTCCCTGCTGGTCACTCCTCTTCTGATAGAGCCCAGGATCCCATTTGCTTTTCGAGCTGCAAGAGCACACTGCTGGCTGATGTTAAGCTTTTCATCCATCAAAAACATCAAACACAGCCACAGTGCCCGTACCCTGGTGTCCCCTGTGCGAATGATTTGCTGGATGTTTTATGGTTTTTTTGTTTTTGTTTTTGTTTTTGTTTTTTTTTTCCACATGGTCATCCATCATGGTCAGCCATC
>NW_011213734.1:0-470 GCF_000146605.3 Meleagris gallopavo
TGCAGACTCCTTTTCTGATAGCAAGAAAGGCATGTGTTTAATCTGCCAGGTTAAAATCATAGTCAGAAGCGACAGTCGGAGAGCTCCATCTTTTTGATGAATTAATTGACCAAAATATCAAGTGAACCAGGCACAGTTCCCTTTATACCTCTCCTTTCCCATGGGTCTGTTTGATATGCTCTGACACCTCGTCTCATCTCTGGATTGCAGCAAAATGAGAGTGACTTGCATGAGGAATGAAAGACCACCCCGATGGATAAACACGCCTAAATTCAGGCATCCTTTGTAGTCCAAGCCCAATTCCCAATGTGAATCTAAATTCATCAGTGAAGTAAGAGCTGAAGCAGAATTTCTGGAATAGGTACCTGAAGCACAGTTTCAGCTTTGAAAATGAGTCTATAGATTTTAGGCACATAAAAAAAAAACATCCATGAGAAAAATGAAGAATGCAACAAAAAAATTAAGACACA
>NW_011213735.1:0-705 GCF_000146605.3 Meleagris gallopavo
GACCCCAATGTCCCCATTGACACCAATGACCCCACTGACCCCAATGTGTCCCCACCGACCCCAATGTCGCCACTGACCCCAATGTCCCCACTGACCCCAAAGTCCCCACCGACCCCAATGCCCCCGTTTGAGCCCATTCATCTCAATGTCCCCACTGACCCCAATGTCCCCACCGACCCCAATGTCCCCACTGACCCCAATGTCAACATTGACCCCAATGACCCCACTGACCCCAGTGTCCCCACCGACCCCAATGTCCCCATTGACACCAATGACACCACCAACCCCAATGTCCCCACTGACCCCAATGTGTCCCCACTGACCCCAATGTGTCCCCACTGACCCCAATGTCAACATTGACACCAATGTCCCCACTGATCCCAATGACCCCAATGACCCCAATGTCAACATTGACCCCAATGTCCCCACTGACCCCAATGTGTCCCCACTGACCCCAATGTGTCCCCACTGACCCCAATGTCAACATTGACCCCAATGTCCCCACCAACCCCAATGCCCCCGTTTGAGCCCATTCATCTCAATGTCCCCACTGAGCCCAATGTCCCCACTGACCCCAATGTCAACATTGACCCCAATGACCCCACTGACCCCAATGTGTCCCCACTGACCCCAATGACCCCACTGACCCCAATGTGTCCCCACCGACCCCAATGTCCCCATTGACACCAATGTCCCCACCGACCC
>NW_011213736.1:0-585 GCF_000146605.3 Meleagris gallopavo
CAATGACCCCACTGACCCCAATGAGCCCCCACCGACCCCAATGTCCCCATTGACACCAATGTCCCCACCGACCCCAATGTCCCCACCGACCCCAATGCCCCCGTTTGAGCCCATTCATCTCAATGTCACCACTGACCCCAATGTCAACATTGACCCCAATGTGTCCCCACCGACCCCAATGTCCCCACTGACCCCAATGTCAACATTGACCCCAATGACCGCACTGACCCCAATGTGTCCCCACTGACCCAAATGTCAACATTGACCCCAAATGACCCCACTGACCCCAATGTCCCCACTGACCCCAATGTGTCCCCTCCGACCCCAATGCCCCCGTTTGAGCCCATTCATCTCAATGTCCCCACTGACCCCAATGTCCCCACTGACCCCAATGTGTCCCCACTGACCCCAATGTCCCCACCGACCCCAATGCCCCCGTTTGAGCCCATTCATCTCAATGTCGCCACTGAGCCCACTGACCCCAATGTCAACATTGACCCCACTGACCCCAATGTGTCCCCACTGACCCCAATGTCGCCACTGACCCCAATGTGTCCCCACTGACCCCAATGTCCCCACCGACCC
>NW_011213737.1:0-450 GCF_000146605.3 Meleagris gallopavo
GACGTGGATTATTATGGGGTGGAATAGGATGATGGGGGATTATTATGGGATGGAGCGCTGGGCATTATGGGATGGGACAGGAGTATTATGGGGTGGCACAGGAGCATTATGGGATGGGACGTGGGTTATTATGGGGTGGCACAGGATGATTATGGGATGGGACGTGGGTTATTATGGGGTGGCACAGGAGCATCATGGGATGGGACGTGGGTTATTATGGGGTGGCTCAGGATGATGGGGGATTATTATGGGATGGCACATGGATTATTATGGGGTGGCACCGGAGCATCATGGGATGGGACGTGGGTTATTATGGGGTGGCTCAGGGTTATTATGGGATGGAGCGCTGGGCATCATGGGATGGCGCATGGATTATTATGGGGTGGCACGGGATGATGGGGAATTATGGGGTGGCACCGGAGCATTATGGGATGGGACGTGGGTTATTAT
>NW_011213738.1:0-611 GCF_000146605.3 Meleagris gallopavo
GGCTTTATGGGCACTGCCTGCAGTTGGGTGATGCTGGCACTGCCCTGCTGCTGGCTCTATGGGCACCGCCCTGCTGATGCTGGCACTGCCTGCAGCTGATGCTGGCACCGACCTGCAGCTGGCTCTATGGGCACCGCCCTGCAGCTGATGCTGGCACTGCCCTGCAGCTGATGCTGGCACTGCCCTGCAGCTGGCTCTATGGGCACTGACCTGCAGCGAATGCTGGCACTGCCCTGCAGCTGATGCGGGCACTGACCTGCAGCTGATGCTGGCACTGACCTGCAGCTGGCTCTATGGGCACCGCCCTGCAGCTGATGCTGGCACTGCCTGCAGCTGGCACCGACCTGCAGCTGGCTCTATGGGCACCGCCCTGCAGCTGCTGCTGGCACTGCCCTACAGCTGGCTCTATGGGCACCACCCTGCAGCTGATGCTGGCACCGCCCTGCAGCTGGCTCTATGGGCACCGCCCTGCAGCTGATGCTGGCACCGCTCTGCTGCTGGCTCTATGGGCACTGACCTGCAGCTGATGCTGGCACTGCCCTGCAGCTGGCTCTATGGGCACCGCCCTGCAGCTGATGCTGGCACCGCCCTGCAGCTGGCTCTATGGGCAC
>NW_011213739.1:0-656 GCF_000146605.3 Meleagris gallopavo
ACAAATTGCACCCAAAATGCCCCAAGTCCCCCCCAACGTGGAAAAAGCGGACACAAAATGGCATGAATTGCACCCAAAATGCCCCAAGTCCTGTCCAAAGTGGCACAAATTGCACCCAAAATGGAAAAAGTGGACCCAAAATGGCACGAATTGCACCCAAAATGGCCCAAGTCCCGTCCAAAGTGCCAAAAATTGCACCCAAAATGGCACAAATTGGAGCCAAAATGGCACAGATTGGAGCCAAAATGCCCCAAATCCCACCCAAAGTGGCACAAATTGCACCCAAAATGGCACAAATTGGAGCCAAAATGGCAAAATTGGACCCAAAATGCCCCAAGTCTCGCCCAACGTGGGAAAAGCGGACCCAAAATGGCACAAATTGCACCCAAAATGGCCCAAGTCCCGTCCAAAGTGCCAAAAATTGCACCCGAAATGGAAAAAGTGGACCCGAAATGGCACGAATTGCACCCAAAATGGCCCAAGTCCCGTCCAAAGTGCCAAAAATTGCACCCAAAATGGAAAAAGTGGACCCAAAATGGCACAGATTGGACCCAAAATGGCACAAATTGGACCCAAAATGGCACAAATTGCACCCAAAATGCCCCAAGTCCCCCCCAACGTGGAAAAAGCGGACACAAAATGGCATGAATTGCACC
>NW_011213740.1:0-476 GCF_000146605.3 Meleagris gallopavo
ACAAATTGGAGCCAAAATGGCAAAATTGGACCCAAAATGCCCCAAGTCTCGCCCAACGTGGGAAAAGCGGACCCAAAATGGCACAAATTGCACCCAAAATGCCCCAAGTCCCGCCCAACGTGGGAAAAGCGGACCCAAAATGGCACAAATTGGACCCAGAATGGCCCAAGTCCCGTCCAAAGTGCCAAAAATTGCACCCAAAATGGCACAAATTGGACCCAAAATGGCACAAATTGCACCCAAAGTGCCCCAAGTCCCACCCAGAGTGGAAAAAGCGGACCCGAAATGGCACGAATTGCACCCAAAATGCCCCAAGTCTCACCCAAAATGGAAAAAGCGGACCCAAAATGGCCCAAATTGCACCCAAAGTGCCCCAAGTCCCGCCCAAAATGGCACAAATTGCACCCAAAATGGAAAAAGCGGACCCGAAATGGCACGAATTGCACCCAAAATGGCCCAAGTCCCGTCCAAAGTGC
>NW_011213741.1:0-1085 GCF_000146605.3 Meleagris gallopavo
TTTTTTTCTCCGAAGTCCTGAAAGAATCACTCTCCACTTTCTGAAACGCACTCCGTGTGAGCACTACAGCTGTCGCTCCTCGAACTTGCAGTTGCCTTGTTAGAGAGGCTTTTCCCTTCCACTCTTTTCCTCTCTGAAAGCAGATGTGCAGCAGTGGAAAACCTCACTAGAAAGAATTGTGGCTCCAAGTAAAGCAGAGACATAGTATTTAGAGCTAGGCGAGTGCATTCTGCACGTTCGGAGATGAACGCGATTTCTCGGCCAGCTAAGGCATAGTCTCCGGAGCGGTTCAGCGCGAATGCTGCTTTCTGCGTGTGAGAGCGAAGGAGTGCGATTCCGATGCCGACAAGTGCGAATTCAGCCTCCTGCACTACCTGCGAGTGGGGGTTGTTTCTCCGAAGTCCTGAAACGATCTCTCCCCACTTTCTGAAACGCGCTCCCTGAGAGCACTACAGCTGTCGCTCCTCGGACTTCCAGGTGTCTTATTAGAGAGGCTTTTCCCTTCCACTCTTTTCCTGTCTGAATGCAGATGTGTAGCAGTGGAAAACCTCACTAGAATGAATTGTGGCTAGAAATAAAGGCAGAGACATAGTATTCAGAGGTAGGCGTAGTGCATTCTGCATGTAGCCAAGGCGAAGTGCAAACCGCTCCTTTCCGATGTGCGCACAGGAAACCGGTCACACATCGGAGAAAAGCAGCCGGCTGAAGTGGCCCGTTCTCGGCAAGCGAGAAACACGAGACCGCTGCTGACGGCTGAAAGCGGCATTCGGGGAGAAGCGCGATTTCTCGGCCAGCTACGGCATAGTCTCCGTAGCGGTTCAGCGCGAATGCTGCTTTCTGCGTGTGAGAGCGAAGGAGTGCGATTCCGATGCCGACAAATGCGAATTCTGCCTCCTGCACTACCTGCGAGTGGGGGTCTTTTTCTCCACAGTCCTGAAAGTATCACTCCCCACTTTCTGTCACGTTCTCCCTGAGAGCACTACGTCTGTCGCTCCTGGAACTTCCAGGTGTCTTATTGGAGAGGGTTTTCCCTTCCACTCTTTTCCTGTCTGAATGCAGATGTGTAGCAGTGGAAAACCTCACTA
>NW_011213742.1:0-1142 GCF_000146605.3 Meleagris gallopavo
TGGGGGGTGTATGGAGGGGTTGGGGGTCATTATGGGGGGTTTGGGAATAGAGGGGCAGGACACTGAGGTGCCACATGGAGATGACACATGGAGGTGACACGGAGGTGCCACATGGAGGTGACACATGGAGGTGACAGGAGGTGACACAGAGAGGGGACACATGGAGGTGACGGGAGGTGACACACGGAGGTGACAGGAGGCACCACACGGAGGTGACAGGAGGTGACACACAGAGGTGACAGGAGGTGACACACGGAGGTGACAGGAGGTGCCACACGGAGGTGACAGGAGGCGACACACGGAGGTGACAGGAGGTGACACATGGAGGTGACACATGGAGGTGACAGGAGGTGACACATGGAGGTGACAGGAGGTGACACAGAGAGGGGACACATGGAGGTGACGGGAGGTGACACACAGAGGTGACAGGAGGCGCCACACGGAGGTGACAGGAGGTGACACACAGAGGTGACAGGAGGTGACACACAGAGGTGACAGGAGGCGCCACATGGAGGTGACAGGAGGTGACACACGGAGGTGACAGGAGGTGACACACAGAGGTGACAGGAGGCGACACACAGAGGTGACAGGAGGCGCCACACAGAGGTGACACATGGAGGTGACAGGAGGTGACAGGAGGCGATACAGAGAGGTGACAGGAGGCGACACACGGAGGTGACAGGAGGTGACACACAGAGGTGACAGGAGGTGCCACACGGAGGTGACAGGAGGCGACACACGGAGGTGACAGGAGGTGACACATGGAGGTGGCAGGAGGTGACACACAGAGGTGACAGGAGGTGACACACGGAGGTGACAGGAGGTGACAGGAGGTGACACACAGAGGTGACAGGAGGCGCCACACGGAGGTGACAGGAGGTGACAGGAGGTGACACATGGAGGTGACAGGAGGTGCCACACGGAGGTGACAGGAGGTGACACATGGAGGTGGCAGGAGGTGACACACAGAGGTGACAGGAGGTGACAGGAGGTGACACACAGAGGTGACAGGAGGCGCCACACGGAGGTGACAGGAGGCGCCACACGGAGGTGACAGGAGGTGACAGGAGGTGACAGGAGGTGACGCGGAGGCGCCACACGGGGGCGCCACTCACGGTGAAGGCCAGCTCCTGGCCGCGGAA
>NW_011213743.1:0-408 GCF_000146605.3 Meleagris gallopavo
TCACATGCCCAAAATAACGTCACAGACGCCATGTGACGTCACACCACCACATGTGATGTCACACCCCCATAATGACATCACAACCCCCATGTGACGACACACACCCCATGTGACGTCACACCCACTCATCTGATGTCATAACACAAAAATTGACGTCACACACCCCATGTGACGTCACACACCCATTGTGACATCACAAAACCCAAATGACGTCACAAACCCCCAAGTGATGCAATACCCCCAAAGTGACGTCACACACCCCTAAAATGACTTCACACACCCACTGTGACATCACAAAACCCAAAATGACGTCACACACCCGTAAAATGATGTCACACACCCCATATGACGTCACACACCCCATGTGATGTCACACCCACCCATGTGACGTCATAACCCAAAAAAGTG
>NW_011213744.1:0-593 GCF_000146605.3 Meleagris gallopavo
GCCCTCCCCTGCACAGCCCTGCTGACCGAGTTCTGGTCTGGAATTGGTTTCCATGCCCACACTGGACTCACTTTCACAACAAAGCCCAGTTGACACAGCCAAAGAAATCAGGAGGTGTGGTGCCAGCACCTGCAGTGGGGTCAGGAGTCAGAAAAGCAGTGGAAAAACTTTTGGCTAAGAACACGGGAGATTTCATGGATTTTTTGGAGCAAGACAGGCTCCATTTTGGGACTCACTTATCTTTTTTTGGAGGACCATAATACCTGTGGTTCTAATTGCCTCAGGCCCTTGGGATCATCTGTTACCGTTTGTGTTGGGCAGTCCATCTGCAAGGCAGATGGGAAACACCTGAGAAGCAGCCTCCTGCTTCGCTTCCCCATGCTGCTGTCCCCTGCACTGCCCTGCTCACCGGGTAGCTTGTCTGGAATTGGTTTCCATGGCCATTTGAGTCTCATTCTGCCAGCATGGCCGCGTAGACAAAGCCACTGCAGTCAGGTGGTGTGGTGCCAGCACCTGCAGTGGGGTCAGGAGTCAGCCAAGCACTGGAAAAGCTTTGGGCTAAGAACACGGGAGATTTTATGGATTTTTTGGAG
>NW_011213745.1:0-1085 GCF_000146605.3 Meleagris gallopavo
CAAGGACCCTCCCAGCCCATCCCATGGTTCTGTGACCTTCCAGGACCCCCCCAACCCAACTGTGGTCCTTTGGTCTTCAAGGACCCTCCCAGCCCATCCCATGGTTCTGTGACCTTCCAGGACCCTCCCAACCCAACCATTCTGTGGTCCTTTGATCTTCAAGGACCCTCCCAACCCATCCCATGGTTCTGTGACCTTCCAGGACCCCCCCAACCCAACCGTTCTGTGATCCTTTGGTCTTCAAGGACCCTCCCAGCCCATTCCATGGTTCTGTGACCTTCCAGGACTCCCCAACCCAACCATTCTGTGGTCCTTTGATCTTCAAGGACCCTCCCAACCCATGCCATGGTTCTGTTACCTTCCAGGACCCCCCCAACCCAACTGTTCTGTGGTCCTTAGATCTTCAAGGACCCTCCCAACCCATCCCATGGTTCTGTGATCTTTAAGGACTTTCCCAGTCTGACCATTCCAGGGTTCTGTGATCTTCGAGGACCCTTCCACCCCAAACTCAGCCCCATTCCATGGTTCTGTGACCAGTGGGTGGAGGTTCCACAGGAAGTCCTCCAGTAGGTGGAGGTTCCACAGGAAGTCCTCCAGTAGGTGGCGGTTCCACAGGAAGTCCTCCAGTAGGTGGAGGTTCCACAGGAAGTCCTCCCAGTAGGTGGAGGTTCCACAGGAAGTCCTCCCAGTAGGTAGAGGTTCCACAGGAAGTCCTCCCAGTAGGTGGAGGTTCCACAGGAAGTTCTCCAGTAGGTAGAGGTTCCACAGGAAGTCCTCCCAGTAGGTGGAGGTTCCACAGGAAGTTCTCCAGTAGGTGGCGGTTCCACAGGAAGTCCTCCCAGTAGGTAGAGGTTCTACAGGAAGTTCTCCAGTAGGTGGCGGTTCCACAGGAAGTCCTCCCAGTAGGTGGAGGTTCCACAGGAAGTCCTCCAGTAGGTGGAGGCTCCACAGGAAGTCCTCCCAGTAGGTCGAGGTTCCACAGGAAGTTCTCCAGTAGGTGGAGGCTCCACAGGAAGTCCTCCCAGTAGGTCGAGGTTTCACAGGAAGTCCTCCAGTAGGTGGCGGTTCCACAGGAAGTCCTCCCA
>NW_011213746.1:0-997 GCF_000146605.3 Meleagris gallopavo
TGACCTTCCAGGACCTTCCCAACCCCTCCTGCGACCTTCCAGAACCTTCCCAACCCATTTCATGGTTCTGTGACCTTCTAGGACTCTCCCAACCCAATCTCTGACCTTCCAGGACCTTCCCAACCCCTCCTGCGACCTTCCAGGACCTTCCCAACCCCTCCTGCGACCTTCCAGAACCTTCCCAACCCATTTCATGGTTCTGTGACCTTCCAGGACCTTCCCAACCCAATCTCTGACCTTCCAGGACCTTCCCAACTCCTCCTGCGACCTTCCAGGACCTTCCCAACCCCTCCTGCGACCTTCCAGGACCTTCCCAACCCAATCTCTGACCTTCCAGGACCTTCCCAACCCCTCCTGCGACCTTCCAGAACCTTCCCAACCCATTTCATGGTTCTGTGACCTTCTAGGACCCTCCCAACCCAATCTCTGACCTTCCAGGACGTTCCCAACCCATTTCATGGTTCTGTGGCCTTCCAGGACCCTTCTAACTCCTCCTGCGACCTTCCAGGACCTTCCCAACCCCTCCTGTGACCTTCCAGGACCCTTCCAACCCAATCTCTGACCTTCCAGGACCTTCCCAACTCCTCCTGTTACCTTCCAGAACCTTCCCAACCCACTTCATGGTTCTGTGACCTTCTAGGACCCTCCCAACCCAATCTCTGACCTTCCAGGACCTTCCCAACCCCTCCTGCGACCTTCCAGGACCCTTCCAACCCAATCTCTGACCTTCCAGGACCTTCCCAACCCAACCCAACTCACCCCAACCCATCCGTTCCATGGTTCTGTGACCTTCCAGGACCCTTCCAACCCAACTTATGACCTTCCAGGACCTTCCCAACCCATTTCATGGTTCTGTGGCCTTCCAGGACCCTTCCAACCCAATCTCTGACCTTCCAGGACCTTCCCAACTCCTCCTGCAACCTTCCAGGACCTTCCCAACCCCTCCTGCGACCTTCCAGGACCCTTCCAACCCAATCTCTGACCTTCCAGGACCTTC
>NW_011213747.1:0-814 GCF_000146605.3 Meleagris gallopavo
CCCATTGTCCACTACTGACCCCATTGATCCCATTGACCCCATTGATCCTGTTGTCCACTACTGACCCCATTGACCCCATTGACCCCATTGACCCCATTGACCCCATTGTCCACTATTGGCCCCATTGACCCCATTGACTGCATTGACCCCATTGACCCCATTGACCCCATTGTCCACTACTGACCCCATTGACTCCGGTGACCCCATTGACCTCATTGACCCCATTGGCCCCATTGACCCCATTGTCCACTACTGACCCCATTGATCCCATTGACCCCATTGATCCTGTTGTCCACTATTGGCCCCATTGACGCCATTAACTCCATTGACCCCATTGACCCCATTGTCCACTATTGGCCCCATTGACCCCATTGACTGCATTGACCCCATTGATCCCATTGGCCCCATTGACCCCATTGACTCCATTGACCCCATTGACCCCACTGTCCACTACTGACCCCATTGACTCCGGTGTCCCGTTGTCCCCGCTGACCCCCTGACCCCGTTTCCCCCATTGACCCCATTGTCCGCTGTTGGCCCCATTGACCCCATTGTCCACTACTGACCCCATTGACTCCGGTGACCCCATTGACCCCATTGGCCCCATTGTCCACTACTGACCCCATTGATCCCATTGACCCCATTGACCCCATTGTCCACTACTGACCCCATTGTCCACTACTGACCCCATTGACCCCATTGACCCCATTGACCCCATTGACACCATTGACCCCATTGACCCCATTGTCCACTACTGACCCCATTGATCCCATTGACCCCATTGACCCCATTGACCCCATCGACCTCTACTGAC
>NW_011213748.1:0-585 GCF_000146605.3 Meleagris gallopavo
CGACCCCATAGCCCCTCCACTGCCCCCATAGCCCCTCCATTGGCTCCACTGACCCCATAGACCCTCCACTGACCCCATAGACCCTCCATTGGTTCCACTGACCCCATAGACCCTCCACTGACCCCATAGACCCTCCACTGACCCCATAAACCTTCCATTGACTCAACTGACCCTATGGATCCTCCATTGACCCCATAGACCCTCCACTGGCTCCACTGACCCCATAGACCCCCCCCTAAATCCCCAGAAGACCCCGTCGACCCCACGGGACCCTCCGAGACCCCACAGATCCCATAGACTCTCCAACGGCTCCACTGACCCCATAGACTCTCCACTGACATCATAGACCCTCCATTGGCTCCACTGACCCCATAGACCCTCCATTGACTCCATAGATCCTCCATTGGCTCCACTGACCCCATAGACCCTCCACTGACATCATAGACCCTCCATCGGCTCCACTGACCCCATAGACCCTCCATTGACCCCATAGACCCTCCATCGGCTCCACTGACCCCATAGACCCTCCATTGACCCATAGACCCTCCATTGACCCCATAGACCCTCCATTGGCTCCATTGACCC
>NW_011213749.1:0-1091 GCF_000146605.3 Meleagris gallopavo
AAGCCCTACATTCTTGCTTCTATAAACTCTCTAACTATTCCCCTTCACCGCCCTTATTCTCAGTCACTGTGAAGCCTTCTTGCCTTTTTACTTTCACTTACGGGGCCCGTCTCACCTTTCAATTCCCCCCTTTTCTTTAATCTAGCAGAATTTCCACCTGCTAGATTATTCCTTCTTAGTGTGTGAAATTAGCTTTCCACCTTTTTGCCTTAACTCATGTCTCTTCCATACTTCGTATTCCCTTCTAGTATTCCGGCATAGGCACATAGAACACTTCATTACACACAGGTAAGTTTCACCGATAGTACCAGTACGATGCATGCCAAGAAAAGCCGCCTTAACCATCCTAGATTCAGTAATCAGCTAGTAAGTGAGCCCCATAGATCTGTTTTGCAGTTGTTATTGATACTTGTCCTATGTAGGACTTTTGTCTGCTCCCAGATTTTCTTTAAGTCTGTTCTCAGATCCTTATTTATGTAAGCACAGCAACTCTGATTTATTATTGTGTACACTCCTCCTTCTTTAGCTATTAATAGATCTAATGCCATCCTGTTTTGGAGTATTACTTTGGACAAAGAGGATACCTCCTCTTGGATTGCTCGTAATGCATTTGTTGTGGCATTTTCTACTATTTCTAGAGTTGCAGAGATATTCACTATAGCCTTTTCCCGCTGAGCTACTCCTAATACCGGGATAAGTGTTCTCACGAAGCTATGGTATCCTGTAGTGTATTATACCGTACCAATGGTTTATTTACCCTTTTAACCCTTCTTGGATTTTGATACTGGCTCCAAATAGTTCTCACTATGCCTGGTGGGTGTTTGAGTTCTCCCATCTCTGCCCAGCCACCAGAAACCTTTACCCAAAGGACACTTGCTCATTATATTACTTCCATTATGATATTCATGCCCTCTAATGAGAGTGCTATTATTTTCCTTAATAGCAGCCATTGTTAAGTATAGAAATGTAAGGTTGATTCAAATAGAAGGGAGAAGAGTGACAGTCACACATTTAACAGCAACACATAAATAAATATAACACAAAACATAGTACTATTGCAACCAAAATACAAAATGTAACAGCACACAACA
>NW_011213750.1:0-705 GCF_000146605.3 Meleagris gallopavo
AAAGTTGGCAAAAATTCATTGCCCAAAGGACACAAAAATTGGTGGAAACGCATCGCCCATGGAATCCATTACTGGTGGAAATGAGTTGCCCTCAGAACCCAAAATTGGTGCAAAAAATCATCACTCATAGAACACAAAGACTGATGGAAACACATCGCCCATGAAATCCATTACTGTTGGAAATGAGTTGCTCATAGAACCCAAAGTTGGCAAAAATTCATTGCCCAAAGGACACAAAAATTGGTGGAAATGCATCGCCCGTGGAATCCATTACTGGTGGAAATGAGTTGCCCACAGAACCCAAAGTTGGCAAAAATTCATTGCCCACAGAGCACAAAAATTGGTGGAAACACATCGCCCACGGAATTCATTACTGGTGGAAATGGGTCACACATGGAACCCAAAATTGGTGGAAATATGTAATGTACAGAACACAAAAATTGATGGAAATGCATCACCCATGGAATCCATTTTCAGTGGAAATGGGTCACACATAGAATCCAAAATTCGTGAAAATACATCACCCATAGGACACAAAGATTGATGGAAATGCATTGCTCATGGAATCCGTTACTGGTGGAAAATGAGTTGCTCATAGAACCCAAAATTGGTGAAAATACATCACCCATAGAACACAAAGATTGATGGAAGCACATCGCCCATGGAATCCATTACTGGCGGAAATGAGTTGCTCATAGAACCCAA
>NW_011213751.1:0-904 GCF_000146605.3 Meleagris gallopavo
GACATGGGGACAGGAGGACATAGGGACAGGGAGACATGGGGACAGGGGGACATGGGGACAGGAGGACATGGGGACAGGGGGACTTGGGGACAGGGAGACATGGGGACAGGGGACATGGGGACAGGGGGACATGGGGACAGGAGGACATAGGGACAGGGAGACATGGGGACAGGGGGACATGGGGACAGGGAGACATGGGGACAGGGACATGTTAGGGGCAGGGATGTAGGAAGAGGGGTGGGCACAGTTTGGGGACAGGGACGCGGGGATGGGGACAAGCTGGGGACAGGGCCGGGCTGGGGGTGAGGACAGAAGGACGTGGGGACAGGATGGGGACACAGACATGGGGACAGGATTGCGGTGGGACAGGGACATGGGGACAAGGGGTGGGGACATGGGGACAAGGAGGTGGGGAGGGGGTATGTTGGGGACAAGGACAAGGGGGGAACACAGACATTGGGACGGGGACACGTTGGTGACGGGGACATGGGGACGGGGACATGGGGACGGGGACATGGGGACGGGGACGAGTTGGGGACAGGGACGGGTTGGGGACGGGGGTGGGGACAGAAGGACACGGGGACAGTGAAACGCTGGGGACAGGGACGTGGGGACAAGGATGTGAGGATGTGGGGACAGGAGTGGGTTGGGGATGGGGGTGGGGACAGAAGGACATAGGGACAGGGAGACATGGGGACAGGGGGACATGGGGACAGGGAGACATGGGGACAGGAGGACATAGGGACAGGGAGACATGGGGACAGGGGGACGTGGGGACAGGGAGACATAGGGACAGGGGGACTTGGGGACAGGGAGACATGGGGACAGGGAGACATGGGGACAGGGGGACATGGGGACAGGAGGACATAGGGACAGGGAGACATGGGGACAGGGGGACATGGGG
>NW_011213752.1:0-1058 GCF_000146605.3 Meleagris gallopavo
TGTCCTAATTCTGTTCCCTCCCAGCTCCTTGGATCCTTAGCTGAGAATGGCCTCGGCTCTGTGCAGCATGCTTAGCAGGAGCTATAAACATCGGTGTGTTCTCAACACTGCTTTTCTCCTATAACCAAAACATCTCATCACACCAGACACGCTAAAGAAAACAGTTCCATTCCAGCTGAAAATAAGACACTTCCATCTACACTGGGATTTTTTTGTTTGTTTGTTTGTTATGTAGTCGTCGTTGTTGGGGTTTTTTGCATTGTGCTGACGATGAGATTTGGTAGTATCAGAATGTATCTGATAAAGGGGGAAAGATATTTTTTGAGAACGTTTCCTAGTAGTAAAACTGTGTCTGCTTGGAAGGCAGCGAACTCCCTTAGCACCAACTTTGTTGAAGAAGTATTTTCTTGTCTTAGAGGAAGATGAGTGATGCCATTCGCCTCCTCCTACCTGATTTCTTCCTGGATGTTGGCATGCACTGGCTGTTCCAAGAGCTCACGCATATGTGAGGTGTGACTTGTCTTTGGCTTTGGTTGCAGGTCTTTCAGGTTGCAGGCTATGAAGAAGAGGCACGTATAGCATTTGCGGTGCTGGATGCAGTTGAAGGCAAAACTGATGATGCCTTCCAAGCATTTGAAGCTATCAAGAATGTGGTTTCATACTGGAATCTTGCCGAGGTTGGTTCCTAACCTGCTTTACCCCAAATGCTTTTGCGTTACTTGCATTCCAGCTGATTCTTATTAATCCAAATGCTGTTGCTTAGCTTTGCAAAAGGAAGGCAGAGGAGATGGTGAGTGGTGATGTTTTGGCAGAAGAACAAGGAGAACACAAAGCCTACCTTCTTAAAAGAAAGCAGTACCTAACGAAGATCATTGATGAGTTCTCCTCAGATCTGTCAGTAGCTGACAAAGTAAGTAATTCTTGCTCAACATCTTGTTGGGGAGATGCAGTGGTGTGGCTTACAGTTTCCAAGTGAAACCATTTGCAGCCTTTGCTCCAAGGCAAGTGAACGGACTTACGTTGTTCCCCCAGACAAATGACTTGCCTGACTCCAGTGG
>NW_011213753.1:0-769 GCF_000146605.3 Meleagris gallopavo
GAAAGGAAGGGCCAAGGGAAGGCAAGGTAGGCGAGGGAAAGGAAGGGCCGAGGGAAGGCGAGCGAGGCGAGGGGAAAGAGGGCTGAGGGAAGGCGAGCGAGCCGAGGGAAAAGGAGGGCGAAGGAAGGCGAGGTAGGCGAGCGAGGCGAGGGAAAAGGAGGGCGAAGGAAGGTGAGGTAGGCAAGCGAGGCGAGGGAAAGGAAGGGCCGAGGGAAGGAGAGCGAGGCGAGGGAAAGGAAGGGCCGAGGGAAGGCGCGCGAGGGAAGGGAAAGCAAGGGCCGAGGGAAGGAGAGCGAGGCGAGCGAAAGGAAGGGCCGAGGGAAGGCGAGGTAGGCGAGGGAAAGGAAGGGCCGAGGGAAGGCGAGCGAGGCGAGGGTAAAGAGGGCTGAGGGAAGGCGAGCGAGGCGAGGGAAAAGGAGGGAGAAGGAAGGGCGAGGGAAGGCGAGCGAGGCGAGGGAAAGGGAGAGCGAGGGAAAGCGAGCGAGGCGAGGGAAAGGAAGGGCGAGGGAAGGCGAGCGAGGCGAGGGAAAGGAAGGGCGAGAGAAGGCGAGCGAGGCGAGGGAAAGGAAGGGCGAGGGAAGGCGAGCGAAGCGAGGGAAAGGAAGGGCGAGGGGAGGCGAGGAAGGTGAGGGAAAGGAAGAGCGAGGGGAGGCGAGCGAGGCAAGGGAAAGGAAGGGCGAGGGGAGGCTAGCGAGGCGTGGGAAAGGAAGAGAGAGGGGAGGCGAGCGAGGCGAGGGAAAGGAAGGGCGAGGGGAGGCGAGCGAGGCGG
>NW_011213754.1:0-663 GCF_000146605.3 Meleagris gallopavo
AGACCAACCTGATCCTGGAACGACCCCATAAGGACCCCATAGACCAACCTGACCCCATAAGGACTCCATAGACCAACCTGACCCCATAAGGACCCTATAGACCACCCTGACCCCATAAGGACCCCATAGACCAACCTGATCCTGGAACGACCCCATAAGGACCCCACAGACCAACCTGATCCTGGAACGACCCCATAAGGACCCCATAGACCACCCTGATCCCATAAGGACGCCATAAGGACCCCATAAAGCACCCTGACCCCATAAGGACCCCATAACCCCATAAAGATCCCATAAGGATCCCATAAGGACCCCATAGGCACCCTGACCCTGTAAGGACCCCATAAGGACCCCATAGACCACCCTGACCTCATAAGGACCCCACTACCCCATAAAGATCCCATAAGGATCCCATAGACCACCCTGATCCCGTAACGACCCCATAAGGACCCCATAAAGCACCCTGACCCCGTAAGGACCCCATAAGGACCCCATAGACCAACCTGATCCCGTAACAACCCCATAAGGACCCCATAGACCACCCTGATCCTGGAACGACCCCATAAGGACCCCATAGACCACCCTGATCCCGTAACGACCCCATAAGGACCCCATAGACCAACCTGATCCTGGAACGACCCCATAAGGACCCCACAGACCAAC
>NW_011213755.1:0-674 GCF_000146605.3 Meleagris gallopavo
CCAATCCCAATCCTAATCCCAGCCATCATCCCAATCCCAATCCTCATCCCAAACCCAATCTCAAAACCTCGTCCCAATCCTAATCCCAATCATCACCCTAATCTCAATCCTCATTCCAAACCCAATCCTAATCCCAATCCTCATCCCAATCCCAATATTCATTGCAAAGTCAATCCTCATCCCAATCCTCATTCCAAACCCAATCCCAATCCCCACCCCAATCCTCATCGCATTCCCAATCCTAATCCCAATGCCAATCCTAATCCCAACCATCATCCCAATCTCAATCCTCACCCCAGTCCCAATCCTATTCCCAATCCTCATCCCAATCCTCATCCCAAACCCAATCCTCACCCCAATCCTCATCACATTCCCAATCCTAATCCCATTGCCAATCCTAATCCCAACCATCATCCCATTCTCAATCCTCACCCCAGTCCCAATATCAAATCCTCATCCCAATCCTCATCCCAATCCCAATCCTAATCCCAACCATCATCCCAGTCCCAATCCTCATCCCAAACCCAATATCAAATCCTCATCCCAATCCTCATCCCAAACCCAATATCAAATCCTCATCCCAATCCTCATCCCAATCCCAATCCTAATCCCAACCATCATCCCAATCTCAATCCTCACCCCAGTCCCAATCCTATTCCCAATCCTCATCCCAA
>NW_011213756.1:0-693 GCF_000146605.3 Meleagris gallopavo
CCCCTCAACACCAATGGAAGCCCCTCACCACCAATGGAAGCCCCTCACCATCAACAGAAGCCCCTCACCACCAACAGAAGCCCCTCACCATCAATGGAAGCCCCTCATCACCAATGGAAGCCCCTCACCATCAATGGAAGCCCCTCACCATCAATGGAAGCCCCTCAACACCAATGGAAGCCCCTCACCATCAACAGGAGGAGCCCCTCACCATCAATGGAAGCCCCACACCATCAATGGAAGCCCCTCAACACCAATGGAAGCCCCTCACCATCAACAGGAGGAGCCCCTCACCATCAATGGAAGCCCCTCACCATCAATGGAAGCCCCTCACTATTAACAGGAGGAGCCCCTCACCGTGAACCTCCTGGTGCTCCCTGCCAGCAGCCCGCAGCCCTCACTGTGGCCCCCCGGTCTCCCCAATAACAGGCAGCACCCCTCACCACAAACAGGCGGCAGCCCTCCCTGCCACCAGGTGGAGCCCCACCCCACGACCCCCTGCTGCTCCCAGCCCTCACCAAGAACAGGCAGAGCCCTGATGGCACTCAGCATGGCCACATGGATCCCCTCCACCACGGCCACGTGGATCCCTTCCATCACAGCCACGTGGATCCCTTCCATCACAGCCACGTGGATCCCTTCCATCACAGCCATGTGGATCCCTTCCATCACAGCCCTGTGGATCCCTTCCAC
>NW_011213757.1:0-480 GCF_000146605.3 Meleagris gallopavo
TCTGTGTCACCGCTGTGTCACCTCCGTGTCACCTCTGTGTGTCACCTCTGTGTGTCACCTCTGTGTCATTGCTGTGTCATTGCTGTGTCACCTCCGTGTCACCTCCTTGTCACCTCTATGTGTCACCTCTGTGTGTCACCTCTGTGTCACCTCCGTATCACCTCTGTGTCACCGCTGTGTCACCTCCGTGTCACCTCCGTGTCACCTCCGTGTCACCTCTGTGTGTCACCTCCGTGTCACCGCTGTGTGTCACCTCTGTGTCACCGCTGTGTCATTGCTGTGTCACCTCCGTGTCACCGCTGTGTGTCACCTCTGTGTGTCACCTCTGTGTCACCGCTGTGTCACCTCCGTGTCACCTCTGTGTGTCACCTCTGTGTGTCACCTCTGTGTCATTGCTGTGTCATTGCTGTGTCACCTCCGTGTCACCTCTGTGTCACCGCTGTGTCACCTCCGTGTCACCTCTGTGTGTCACCTCTGTGT
>NW_011213758.1:0-545 GCF_000146605.3 Meleagris gallopavo
CTGCTCTGCATTGCATGTACTGACAAGCTGTTACCTTAAAGCGTCCACTTGCTGACAGAGCATCTGAAGTAACTGGGCATCTTCTGCCCACTGAGGGAGAGTTTTAAGAGAAAACTGGAAAAAAAATAAATGTATTGAACTTTGAGTTGTTATTCAAACGTAACACTTCCCTGAAATCACATGGCTCATGTACCTTGCAGCTGTCAGTTGGAGAGAACAGTAACTTCTTAGGAGATGGAATGGAATGATTTGCTCCTGAACCTGCAGCTTGAGAGACCTTTCTGGAGGAAAGATCCTCCTCTTCCTTCTCTTCAAGTTCTCCAAGTGCCTGGATCACTGCATTCAGCATTTCCATTACAGTTTCAATCGACACTGGCAGCTAGAAAATTAATTGGAACACAAGTCATGATTGCAATTCTTCCTCACAGCAAGAGGCTACGTTCTCAACTCTGGTAGAACAGCTCACAAGGCTTTCATTACAGAAGGACAGAAATGTGCTTTGGTTTCGTTTGGTTCCTTGCTTTTTTTTTTTTCCCCCCAGCAAA
>NW_011213759.1:0-678 GCF_000146605.3 Meleagris gallopavo
GGGGAGGGGGAGGAGGAGTGTCTAAGATATCAGGAAAAATTTCCTTACAGAAAGGGTTGTTAAGCACTGGAATAGGCTCCCTAGGGAGGTGGTTGAGTCACCATCCCTGACTGTGTTTAAAAACCGCTTACATGAGCCAGCAGTGTGCCCCTGTGTCTCGGAAGGCAAATGGTATCCTGGACTCCATCAAAAAAGGGATGGCCAGCAGGGACAGGGAGGTGATTGTCCCCCTCTACTCTGCTCTTGTGAGGCCCCATCTGGAATACTGCATCCAAGTGTGGAACCCTCAGTACAAAAAAGACAGGGAACTGTTGGAGTGGGTCCAGAGGAGGGCCACAAAAATGATCAGGGGACTGGAGCATCTCCCCTATGAAGACAGGCTGAGGGAGCTGGGCTTGTTCAGCCTGGAGAAAAGAAGGCTGCGGAGTGACCTCACTGCAGCCTTTCAATACCTTAAGGGAGCCTACAAACAGGAGGGGAATCAACTCTTTGAAAGGGTTGATAACTGCAGGACAAGGGGAAATGGTTTTAAGTTGAGGGAGGGGAGATTTAGGTTGGATGTCAGGGGGAAATTCTTTAGAGAGAGTGTGGTGAGGTGCTGGCACAGGCTGCCCAGAGAGGTTGTGAAGGTCCTGTCCCTGGAGGTGTTCAAGGCCAGATTGGATGTAGCCCTGGGCA
>NW_011213760.1:0-720 GCF_000146605.3 Meleagris gallopavo
TAGGGGCCAGCTGGGAATTCTCCTGGAAACAGTAACTCACCAAAACAAACTTGTCACATTCAGCCAAATTTCCCTGAGATGCATTTGTAAGGCCCAGGAAGAATTTCTGGCAATAGCTAAGGAGAAGTACAGGTCTCCCACAGGCCCGGTGCCTGGTCACTTACCTGAAGGCCCAGCAATGCAGTCCCAAGGCTACCTGTAGCTCCCAAATGGTAGGAAAAGCATCACACCTTTTGAGCTGATTTTGCTGGCTGCCAACTCTAAAGACACCCTTCCGAAGTTCTGATTTGGATTTAATCCCAGCTTGGAACAGGTACATTCACAAGGCCTTGGCAATTTTTTAGAGACAGAAAAAAGCGTTAGCTACTCATCCCATCTCTGTTCCATTTGAAAAAGCATAACTCCCTCACTAGAGCAATTATACTCTAAGCATTACTAGCAAAAAGCTTTTTATTTCCACGCTCATGTTACAATGAGACACACTTCAACATGAAGTTAAAAATCCTCCAACATCACATTTTTCTGACACACTCACAGTGAAACAAGGAATCAGCCCTGGAGGCTGAAACTCAGAGTGCCTAACAGTCAGGATGCCAACTACTAAAGAAATTAACCTGGGCATCTTTGTAACTATAAATCTGTTTAAAAATGCAACTACTATTCTTTACATCTAATCAAACTTTTGTAACTGATAACAATTTGGAAGCCTGATTCTCAAAA
>NW_011213761.1:0-713 GCF_000146605.3 Meleagris gallopavo
TGGGGACATTGTGGGGGTGACACATGGGGACGTTGGGGACACAGAGGGTGACACATGGGGACATTGTGGGGGTGACAATGGGACACTGAGGTCAATGTACGGGTGACACATGGGGACATTTTGGGGGTGACAAGGGGACATTGGGGACAATGTACGGGTGACACATGGGGACGTTGGGGACACTGAGGGTGACGCATGGGGACATCGTGGGGGTGACATACGGGGACGTTGGGGACACCGGGGGGGTGACAGACAGCGGTGGGGTCACCTTAGCGGCACAGACGACGTTGATGCTCTTGTTCATCCCTGGGAAGAAGTTGATGACCTGCGGCAGGGAAGGGGTTAACGGGGCACGCGTCCCCACTGCCCCCGTGTCCCCAACGGCCCCAATGTCCCCACTGACCCCAAATGTCCCCAGTTCGTCCCCACTGCCCCCAACATCCCCCAATGTCCCCGTTGACCCCAAATGTCCACAGTTTGTCCCCATGTCCCCAATATCCCCCAATGTCCCCACTGACCCCAAATGTCCACAGTTTGTCCCCATGTCCCCACTGCCCCCAATATCCCCCAATGTCCCCACTGCCCCCAGTGTCCCCATTGACCCCAAATGTCCACAGTTTGTCTCCATGTCCCCACTGCCCCCAATATCCCCCAATGTCCCCGTTGACCCCAAATGTCCAGTTTGTCCCCATGTCCCCACTGCCCCCAATGTC
>NW_011213762.1:0-665 GCF_000146605.3 Meleagris gallopavo
GTCTCCCCATCCCCCATAGGTCTGTCCCCATCCCCCATAGGGCTGTCCCAATCCCCATTGGGGTCTCCCCATCCCCCATAGGTCTGTCCCCATCCCCCATAGGGGTCTCCCCATCTCCCATAGGTCTGTCCCCATCCCTCACTGGGGTCTCCCCATCCCCCATAGGTCTGTCCCCATCCCCCACTGGGGTCTCCCCATCCCCCATAGGTCTGTCCCCATCCCCCATAGGGCTGTCCTCATCCCCCACTGGGTTCTCCCCATCCCCCATAGGTTTGTCTGTCCCCATACCCCATTGGGGTCTCCCCATTCCCCATAGGGCTGTCTGTCCCCATCCCCCACAGGGGTCTCCCCATCCCCCATAGGTCTGTCTGTCCCCATCCCCATTGGGGTCTCCCTGTCCCAATACCCCATTGGGGTCTCCCCATCCCCCATAGGTCTGTCCCCATCCCCCATAGGGCTGTCCCAATCCCCATAGGGGTCTCCCCATCCCCCATAGGTCTGTCCCCATCCCTCACTGGGGTCTCCCCATCCCCCATAGGGCTGTCCCCATCCCCCACTGGGGTCTCCCCATCCCCCATAGGCCTGTCCCCATACCCCATTGGGGTCTCCCCATCCCCCATAGGTCTGTCCCCATCCCCCACTGGGGTCTCCCCATCCCCCATAGG
>NW_011213763.1:0-1049 GCF_000146605.3 Meleagris gallopavo
TGACCCCATTGGGTCCCACCATGACCCCATTGACCCCATTGGGTCCCACTGACCCCACTGACCCCACTGGGTCCCATTGACCCCATTGGGACACGCCATGACCCCATTGACCCCATTGGGACACACCATGACCCCATTGACCCCATTGGGTCCCACTGACCCCATTGGGTCCCATTCACCCCGTTGACCCCACTGGGACACGCCGTGACCCCATTGACCTCACTGGGACACACCATGACCCCATTGACCCCATTGGGTCCCATTGACCCCATTGGGACACACCATGACCCCATTGACCCCATTGAGTCCCACTGACCCCATGACCCCATTGGGTCCCATTGACCCCATTGGGACACGCCATGACCCCATTGACCCCATTGGGTCCCATTGACCCCATTGGGACACACCATGACCCCATTGAACCCATTGGGTCCCACTGACCCCATTGGGTCCCATTCACCCCGTTGACCCCACTGGGACACGCCGTGACCCCATTGACCTCATTGGGACACACCGTGACCCCGTTGACCCCACTGGGACCGCCGTGACCCCATTGACCTCATTGGGATATGCCATGACCCCATTGACCCCATTGGGACACACCATGACCCCGTTGACGCCATTGGGTCCCATTGACCCCACTGGGTCCCACCATGACCCCACTGACCCCATTGGGGCACGCCATGACCCCATTCACCCCATTGGGTCCCACTGACCCCATTGGGTCCCATTCACTCCGTTGACCCCACTGGGAAACGCCGTGACCCCATTGACCTCATTGGGATATGCCATGACCCCATTGACCCCACTGGGACACACCGTGACCCCATTGACCCCATTGGGTCCCACCATGACCCCATTGACCCCATTGGGTCCCACTGACCCCACTGACCCCACTGGGTCCCATTGACCCCATTGGGACACGCCATGACCCCATTGACCCCATTGGGACACACCATGACCCCATTGACCCCATTGGGTCCCACTGACCCCATTGGGTCCCATTCACCCCGTTGACCCCACTGGGACACGCCGTGACCCCATTGACC
>NW_011213764.1:0-583 GCF_000146605.3 Meleagris gallopavo
AGCACCCATAGAGCCCACGGGACCCCATAGCACCCACAGCACCCATGGGACCCCACTGAGCGCCCATAGAGCCCATGGAACCCCATAGCACCCACAGCACCCATGGGACCCCACTGAGTACCCACATAGCCCATGGGACCCCACTGAGCGCCCATAGTGCCCACGGGACCCCACTGAGCACCCATAGTGCCCACGGGACCCCATAGCACCCACAGCACCCATGGGACCCCACTGAGCGCCCATAGAGCCCACGGGACCCCATAGCACCCACAGCACCCATGGGACCCCACTGAGCGCCCATAGAGCCCACAGGACCCCAGAGCACCCATAGGACCCAATGAGACCCCACAGAGGCCCGATAGTGCCGATAGGAGCCCATGGCACCCATGGGACCCCACAGCACCCATGGGACCCCACTGAGCGCCCATAGAGCCCACGGGACCCCATAGAGCCCATAGGACCCCATCGAACCCCACAGAGGCCCGATAGTGCCGATAGGACCCCATGGCACCCATGGGACCCCACAGCACCCATGGGACCCCACTGAGCACCCATAGTGCCCACGGGACCCCATAGCACCCAC
>NW_011213765.1:0-540 GCF_000146605.3 Meleagris gallopavo
GGGATCAGTGGGGCCGTATGGGCTCTGGGATCCTTATGGGATCAATGGCATCAGTGGGGCCGTATGGGGCTCTATGGGCTCTGGGATCCTTATGGGACCAATGGGATTCTTATGGGACCAATAGGATCAATGGGGCTGTATGGGGCTGTATGGGCTGTATGGGCTCTGGGATCCTTATGGGATCAATGGGATCCTTATGGGACCAATGGGATCCTTATGGTACCAATGGGATCAGTGGGGCCGTATGGGGCCGTATGGGGCTGTATGGGCTCTGGGATCCTTATGGGACCAATGGGATCAATGGGACCAATGGGATCAGTGGGGCCGTGTGGGTTCTGGGATCCTTATGGGATCAATGGGATCAGTGGGGCTGTATGGGCTCTGGGATCCTTATGGGACCAATGGGATCAGTGGGGCTGTATGGGCTCTATGGGCTCTGGGATCCTTATGGGATCAATGGGATCCTTATGGGATCAATGGGATCCTTATGGTACCAATGGGATCAGTGGGGCCGTATGGGGCCGTATGGGGCTGTATGGG
>NW_011213766.1:0-601 GCF_000146605.3 Meleagris gallopavo
CTCACGTTTCTGAGGGCTCCCCTTGCGTGCGGATGGAGTCGGGCTGCCCTCCGCCAGGGGACGGGACATCCAGCCTGTCGGTGAGATGCGGCTTAGCCCTCGAGTATCCGAGGGCTCCCCTTGCGTTCGGGTGGATCTTGGGTGCCCTCCGCCTGGGGAGGGGACCCCCTGCCTGCCAATCAGATAGGGCTTAGCCCTCGAGTTTCCGAGGGCTCCCCGTGCGTGCGGGTCGAGTTGGGCTGCCCTCCGCCTGGGGAGGGAACTCCCTGCCTGCCAGTGAGATGGGGCTTAGCCCTCGAGTTTTCGAGGGCTCCCCATACATTCGGGTTGGTCTTGGGTGCCCTCCACCTAGGGAGGGGACCCCCTGCCTGCCAGTCATTTGGGGATAAGCCCTCGAGTTTCCGAGGGCTCCCCTTGCGTGCGGGTGGATTTTGGGTGCCCTCCGCCTGGGGAGGGGACCCCCTGCCTTCCGGTCAGATGGGGCTTAGCCCTCGAGTTTCCGAGGGCTCCCCTTGCGTGCGGGTGGAGTTCGGCTGCCCTCCACCTGGGGAGCGGACCCCCTGCGTGCCAGTCAGATGGGGCTTAGCCCTCGAGTTTCCGA
>NW_011213767.1:0-745 GCF_000146605.3 Meleagris gallopavo
AACGGACCCCATAGGGACACATAGGGACACATAGGGACAAGTGGAGACCCCCGCCCCGAACGGACCCCATAAGGACACATAGGGACACGTGGAGACCCCCGCCCCGTACGGACCCCATAGGGACACATAGGGACACATAGGGACACGTGGAGACCCCCCATAGGGACACATAGGGACACATAGGGACACATGGAGATCCCCACCCCGTACAGACCCCATAGGGACACATAGGGACACATAGGGATGCTATAGGGACCCCATAGGGACACATAGGGACACGTGGAGACCCCCCATAGGGACACATAGGGACACGTGGAGACCCCCACCCCATAGGGACCCCATAGGGACACATAGGGACACATAGGGACACGCGGAGACCACCACCCTGTACGGACCCCATAGGGACAAATAGGGACACATAGGGACACATGGAGATCCCCACCCCGTACGGACCCCATAGGGACACATAGGGACACATAGGGACGCCAGAGGGACCCCATAGGGACACGCGGAGACCCCCACCCCATAGGGACCCCATAGGGACACATAGGGATGCTATAGGGACCCCATAGGGACACATAGGGACACATGGAGACCCCCACCCCATAGGGACCCCATAGGGACACATAGGGACACATAGGGACATGTGGAGACCCCCACCCCGTAGGGACCCCATAGGGACACATAGGGACACGTGGAGACCCCCACCCCGTACAGACCCCATAGGGACACATAGGGACACGTG
>NW_011213768.1:0-1216 GCF_000146605.3 Meleagris gallopavo
GGGTCATGGGGATGGGGGGACATGGGGGCACGGGGATGTGGGTTTATGGGGACGTGGGGATGTGGGATGGGGGGATATGGGGTCATGGGGATGGGGGGACATGGGGGCACGGGGATGTGGGTTTATGGGGACGTGGGGATGTGGGATGGGGGGATATGGGGGCACTGAGATGTGGGTGTATGGGGTGTGGTGACATAAGGACATGGGGACATGGGAATGTGGGGGAATGAGGACACGGGTGTGGGGACAAAGGGGTGTGGGGCCGTGGGGCTGTGGGGACAGGGGGATGTGGGGACACAGAGATGTGGGTATATGGGGACATGGTGACGTAGGGGTGTGGGGACATGAAGATATGGGGATGTGGGGACGGATGGTGATACGGGGATGGGGATACAGGGATGGAGATGGGGAGATGGGGAGGGGGATATGGGGATGGTAACGGTCGTATGGGGACAGGGATGGGGACAGGGATGGGGACAGGGAGGGGGACATGGGGATGTATGGGGATGTATGGGGATATATGGGGATGGGGGGATATATGGGGATGGGGGGATATATGAGGATATATGGGGATATAAGGGGATATATGGGGATGGGGGACAGGGATGGAGATGGGGAGATGGGGATGATAATGGTCATATGGGGACAGGGATGGGGACAGGGATGGGGACGTGGGGATGTATGGGGATATGGGAATGTATGGGGACGTGGGGATATATGGGGACATGGGGATATATGGGGATATGGGAATGTATGGGGATGTGGGGATATATGGGGACGTGGGGATATATGGGGATATGGGGATATATGGGGATATGGGGATATATGGGAATATGGAGATATATGGGGACGTGGGGATATATGGGAATATGGGGATATATGGGGATATGGAGATATATGGGGATATGGGGATATATGGGAATATGGAGATATATGGGGATATGGGGATGTATGGGGACGTGGGGATATATGGGGATATGGAGATATATGGGGATATGGAGATATATGGGGATATGGAGATATATGGGGATATGGAGATATATGGGGACGTGGGGATGGGGAGACAGGGATGGAGATGGTGATGGTCCTATGGGGACAGGGATGGGGACGTGGGGACGCGGGGACGCGGGAGCAGCAGGACGTGGGGCCGTGCTGCCATGAGGATGCAGATACGTGGGGCTGTGACCATAGGGATGGATCCCCTCGTGCCCCCCTC
>NW_011213769.1:0-1275 GCF_000146605.3 Meleagris gallopavo
TGGGTCACTATGGGGCGCCTAGGGGTCACTATGGGACACTTATGGGTCACTATGGGGCGCTTATGGGTCACTATGGGGCACTTATGGGTCTTTATGGGATCCATGGGTGTCACTTATGGGTCATTATGGGGCACTTATGGGTCTGGGGTGCTACTTATGGGTCACTATGGGGCGCTTATGGGTCACTATGGGGCGCTTATGTGTCACTATGGGGCGCTTATGGGTCACTATGGGGCACTAATGGGTCACTATGGGGCACTTATGGGTCTGGGGTGCTACTTATGGGTCTCTATGGGGCACTTATGGGTCACTATGGGGCACTTGTGGGTCTGGGGTGCTACTTATGGGTCCCTATGGGTCACTTATGGGTCCGGGTTGTCACTTGTGGGTCCGGGGCATCACTTATGGGTCACTTATGGGTCCGGGGCGTCACTTATGGGTCACTTGTGGGTCCGAGGCGCCACTTATGGGTCCCTATGGGTCACTTATGGATCCGAGGTGCCACTTATGGGTCCCTATGGGGCACTATGGGGTCCAGGTTGTCACTTATGGGTCCGGTGCGTCACTTATGGGTCCCTATGGGTCACTTGTGGGTCTGAGGTGCCACTTATGGGTCCCTATGGGTCACTTGTGGGTCCGGGTTGTCACTTGTGGGTCCGGGGCGTCACTTATGGGTCCCTATGGGTCACTATGGGGTCTGAGGCATCACTTATGGGTCCCTATGGGTCACTATGGGGCCCGGGGTGTCACTTATGGGTCTCTATGGGGCACTTATGGGTGCGAGGCGCCACTTATGGGTCCCTATGGGGTCTTTGGTTGTCACTTCTGGGTCCCTATAGGTCACTATGGGGTCCGGGTTGTCACTTGTGGGTCCGGGGCGTCACTTATGGTTCACTTATGGGTCCGTGGCGTCACTTATGGGTCACTTGTGGGTCCAGGGTGTCACTTATGGATCACTTGTGGGTCCATGGCGTCACTTATGGGTCACTTGTGGGTCCGGGGCGTCACTTATGGATCACTTGTGGGTCCGGGGCGTCACTTATGGATCACTTGTGGGTCCGGGGTGTCACTTATGGGTCCGACGCGCCTCTTATGGGTCCCTATGGGTCACTATGGGGTCCGGGTTGTCACTTGTGGGTCCGTGGCGTCACTTATGGTTCACTTATGGGTCCGTGGCGTCACTTATGGGTCACTTATGGGTCCGGGGTGTCACTTATGGATCACTTGTGGGTCCGGGGCGTCACTTATGGATCACTTGTGGGTCCGGGGTGTCAC
>NW_011213770.1:0-665 GCF_000146605.3 Meleagris gallopavo
CCCTCCCCATCCCCATTTTTTTCCTATTTCCTCTTCCCTTTTTCCCCAGAGCCACAAACCAGAGAAGGAATGGCTGGTCCGGAACCTTCGCGTTTACCTTGGGGTGAAGAAGAAGCTCCGTCCCCCAACCTGGTGAGTTCACGGGGATGGGATGCAGCTGGGATGCAGCTCCTGCTGCATGCAGCCACCAGGTGTCATTGCAGCACTGCAGGGAGCTGTGTGTGTGTGTGTGTGTGTGTGTGTGTGTGTGCGTGCATGCTTGGAAACGTGCATGAGATGTGGTGGCTGCAGGGATGCAGGGTGACTGCAGGGATGGGGGTGGCTGCAGGAATGCAGGATGGTTGCAGGGATGCAGGATGGCTGCAGGGATGGGGGTGGCTGCAGGGATGCAGAATGGTTGCAGGGGTGCAGGGTGGCTGCAGGGATGCAGAATGGTTGCACTGATGCAGGATGGCTGCAGGGATGCAGGGTGGTTGCAGTGATGCAGGATGGCTGCAGGGATGGGGGGGTTGCAGGGATGCAGAATGGTTGCACTGATGCAGGATGGCTGCAGGGATGCAGGGTGGTTGCACTGATGCAGGATGGCTGCAGGGATGGGGGTGGCTGCAGGAATGCAGAATGGTTGCAGTGATGCAGGATGGCTGCAGGGATGGGGGTGGCTGCAG
>NW_011213771.1:0-858 GCF_000146605.3 Meleagris gallopavo
TGCCTCCTTCTTCTTGTCAGTTTCAATTCATTAACCCCTGTTCTAATAGACACCAGCAATGAACCCACTTTTCATTGTGGGGGTGTTGAGTAAAGGCTTACAAACCGTCATGTTACTCTCAACCTATTGGCAAATTGTCAAGGCCATAATTACTTGTTGTGGAATTATGTTCATATATAACTACTTAAGGGCATTGACGGAGACACCTGCATGGTACCTGTATGCAATGTGGTATGGTCTGAATTTTGACATTCACATCCCAGATGGAATGGCTAATTTTACAAACAGCACAACGTTCAGACCAGTCTCCAGGCTTCCTTATCGGTTTGTCAGACGGTTTTCGAATTCTGAATTAATACTCATGGGCGCGCTATTGTTTTCCTGGATTGTGATTATATTCCTCTACAAAGGGAAGGAGTCTCCTCCAGAACCAGAGAGTGCTGACTGGCAGGGAATATGGAGAGGTTTAGGAAAGATCTTAAAAGCAAGGGGACCCGCAGTGTCGTGGGATTTTACACTTGAACATCTGTGGGATCCTGAGAAACTAAGTCAGTATTTGAGTCAGGGACAGCGTGGCTTACATAACTCTAAGGAGGTACAACTTATTTGGGGTTTGGCTTGTGCTTACCGCGCCCTATATAATACTATTCTGGAGAGAGAGAGTTTCCGAGCTGAGGTTCAAGCCAGAGTGGAGAATCTCCAAGTCAAATCTGATCAGTTACAAGAGACACCAGTAACAATATCAGTTGCTCCTGTGGAAGGCAAGAAATGGAAACGAGTGTCCACGCGTCTAGAACGAAAAAAAGAAGAAGCGGAGGAGGAGGAGGAGGAAGATCCAGGCGAGGGGCCCTCCTCAGA
>NW_011213772.1:0-649 GCF_000146605.3 Meleagris gallopavo
AGATCAATGTACCTAGCCACAGACACTAAGCATTAGACATTGGGATCCAGCTACAGCTGCTGTTTCCTGCTGTGTCCACAAACACACTGCCTGAAGTACTGACACTACTCACAAGGGCCACACTTCCACGCAGGAATCATTTGGGCACAAGACAACGAACACAGAGACCACCATCCAGTAGGGACAGCGGTGTCACTTACCCCGCTCCAAGGGTCAGGGCACAGCCAACACAGCAACACGGGGGGCCACAAGGCCAACAGCATCTGGTGAAGGACTGAACACATCTTGAAGGACTGAAGAGAACTTCGTGTCTAATAACATCCACACCTTACCAACGAACAGGACACATTCAACACGGGAACACGGGCAGCCCAAACCGCCTACAGAATGTGATGGTGGAGGCGCCAATCCTAGAAAGAAAGAAGAAAGCTTCACATACAGCACTGAACAACGTCGCACAAAAAAGAATACTAGTGAATCGAAAAAAACAAATCGTGGACAGCACTCAGCAAGAGCCTGTTTGGGAGCCTACCTCTTCTTTTGGCATCACACATGGTCAGAATGGTGCATTTGGATCTGGGAAAGTGCAACGAAGCACCAAAGGACAACATAAAAAAAAAAAGAAAAAAAACAAATCAAAGGGGTAGAA
>NW_011213773.1:0-970 GCF_000146605.3 Meleagris gallopavo
AATGAACTATAGGAGCACCATGACCAGACAGCTCTTGTGTCATTGCCTGAAGTGGAAAGAGCAAGTCTAAACCTTGCCGTTATACAAAGCACTCACCCTGGAATTGACTTTAAAAGCCATAGGGGAAAGGAAAAAAATATTTTTATAAAATAAAAGGATAAAAATATTTTTTTGAGTGCTTCCTCTCACTTGCTACAATAGGACAAAGGGGGAAAAAAAAGAATGTTCTGAGGTGTCTGTTGCAGTTGTCAGGTATAAATGAAAGAGCATCGGGGCAAACACAGCATGCACTGAGGGTCTCAGAATAAGGAAGAATGGTGGAGAATATTAAAATTCTGAGTACTGAAAACTTCCAGCAAATGGCATAAAGGGCCAGGCAAAGTACTTCTGTAACAAAGATAAAGACTCCACTTCAGCCTGTAAGTCTAATGAACTTTAATTCTCACAGGCCGATGAATTCATTTTGTGAATATTCTGCAGCAAATACAGAAACTGCTATGAAATCAGAAGGAAAAAAAAAAAAAGACCAAGAAAGAATGATCTGTCTGATCTAGCAGTACTATAAGTGACTAAAATTATTAATTATCTAAGAAGATCCACCAGACCAGTGGCTGTAATGCACCAGTGGCTGGATAATGAATGCACTGAAAGTTACAAACAGCATCAGCCAAAGTGTCCAGAGACTCATTTCATAACGCATTCTAATGTGAGATGGGGTGACCACAACTAAACCAGAAAACACAACAGAAATTACATGAAACCTAGGGCTCTGACTAAAAAAAGGCACACATGATCACTACCCACCAGCTCTGCTTTAATTATTTAAAGCACCCATACTACAACACCCAAACAACAAATGGACCTAAATATTTGTGGAACCAAACAAGTAGCAACATTTATGCATCAACTGAGTATCTCGTACATTATTCCAAAATATAAGATGAAGGCAGTGAAGTTACGCAAACAGTGT
>NW_011213774.1:0-538 GCF_000146605.3 Meleagris gallopavo
AATTTATATTGGAGTAATGAGAGAAAGTCACTCACCCTGTCCTAGGCTTGCGAGATGAACACCAATGGAGCAGATCTCCAGAGAGAACCTTCCCCACTGGCAGTCAGCTTTTACATGGGTCTAGGAGAGGTGCAGCCAGGCTCCACCCCTTCCTGCAGCACAGGAGAATTGCCTTCACCTGTGCTCCCGTGGCTGACTCAGTGCTTGTCTCAGGTGATCAATCAGAGGTTCAGGCCGTGATTCAGCAGCTCCATACACTGTTGAGGCATACTGAGTAATAAGAGAAGAAGAAAAAATATCATAGTAATGGGTTTTATTTCCCATGATCTGGTATAAATAAAATGTCATGAATTGTTTACATAGCAAACAAAGGCTTGTAAAAGCTTGGAGGTAAATGAGTTAATTCAGTACTTACATAATTTAAACTGTATTATTTAGAGCTAATTGGAGACTGCCCCTTATTAAACTGTGTTTTAGAGAGATTAATATTCTTAAGAAATTGAATTTAAACACCCCAATAATTATTCTGTTTAGGCTT
>NW_011213775.1:0-799 GCF_000146605.3 Meleagris gallopavo
TATATGGGGGCACAGCCTTATATGGGGACATGGCCTTATATGGGAGCATGGGCATATATGGGGTCAGGGCCATATATGGGGACACGGCCATATATGGGGGCATGGGCATGTGTGGGGGTGTGTGGGGTCACATATGGGGTCACTGCCACTTTTGAGGTCATTCTTACATATCGGGTCATTGTCATATTTGGGGTCATTGTCATATATGGGGTCATTGCCATATATGGGGTCACTGCCACATATGGGGTCATTTTCATCTATGGGATCATCACATTTGGGGTCATTGTCACATTTGGAGTCACTGTCACATTTGGGGTCATTGCCATATATGGGGTCATTGCCACATATGGGGTCATCGTCACATTTGGGGTCACTGCCAATATATGGGGTCATTGTCACATTTGGGGTCATTGTCAGATATGGGGTCATCACATATAGGGTCATTGTCAGACATGGGGTCACTGTCACATATGGGGACACCATCACACATAGGGACATGTAGGGTCACTGCCACACATGGGGACATGTAGGGTCACTGTCACATATGGGGCCACCGTCACATATGGGGTCACTGTCATATATGGGGACATGTGGGGTCACTGTCACATATGGGGTCACTGTCACATATGGGGCCACCGTCACATATGGGGTCACTGTCACACATGGGGACATGTAGGGTCACTGTCACATATGGGGACACCGTCACATATGGGATCACTGTCATATATGGGGACATGTGGGGTCACTGTCACATATGGGGACACCGTCACATATGGGGACATGTGGGGTCACTGTCACA
>NW_011213776.1:0-833 GCF_000146605.3 Meleagris gallopavo
GTGACCAAGGGACCCAGACGTGACAGGGAGGGACCGGCAACAGTGATTGAGAAACCCAGAAGTGACACCAAGGGGCCAAGAGGGACATTGGGGGACCCAAAAGGGACACTGGGGGACCAACGGGGACATTGGGGGACCCAACAATGTGACCAAGGGACCCAGACGTGACAGGCAGGGACCCAACAGTGGCACTGAGGGACCTGGCAACAGTGACTGGGAGACACAGAAGTGACACCGAGGGGCCAACTGGGACATTGGGGGACCCAACTGTGAGACTGAGGGACCAAAAGTGGCACTGAGGGACCCAGCAACAGTGACCGGGAAACACAGAAGTGACACCGAGGGGCCAACTGGGACATTGGGGGACCCAACTACGTGACCAAGGGACCCAGACGTGACAGGGAGGGACCGGCAAAAGTGATTGAGAAACCCAGAAGTGACACCAAGGGGCCAAGAGGGACATTGGGGGACCCGAAAGGGACACTGGGGGACCAATGGGGACATTGGGGGACCAAAAGTGGCACTGAGGGACCCAACAGAAGTGATTGAGAGACCCAGAAGTGACACCGAGGGGCCAACAGGGACACTGGGGGACCTGAAAGGGACACTGGGGGACCCAAAAGGGACATTGGGGGACCAACAGGGACATTGGGGGACCAAAAGTAGCACTGAGGGACCCAACAAAAGTGATTGAGAGACCCAGAAGTGACACCGAGGGGCCAACAGGGACACTGGGGGACCCAAAAGGGACATTGGGGGACCCAACTGTGAGACTGAGGGACCAAAAGTGACACCGAGGGGCCAACTGGGACATTGGGGGACCCAAAAGGGAC
>NW_011213777.1:0-537 GCF_000146605.3 Meleagris gallopavo
GGGGGACCAGAGGGACCGGGAGACACAGAAGTGACACCGAGGGGCCACCAACAGGGACACTGCGGGACCCAACAGGGACATTGGGGGACCAACAGGGACATTGGGGGACCAACAGGGACATTGGGGGAGCAAAAGTAGCACTGAGGGACCCAACAAAAGTGATTGAGAGACCCAGAAGTGACACCGAGGGGCCAACAGGGACACTGGGGGACCCAAAAGGGACACTGGGGGACCCAAAAGGGACACTGGGGGACCAAAAGTGACACCGAGGGGCCAACTGGGACATTGGGGGACCCGAAAGGGACACTGGGGGACCCAACTACGTGACCAAGGGACCCAGACGTGACAGGCAGGGACCCAACAGTGGCACTGAGGGACTGGCAACAGTGACCGGGAGACACAGAAGTGACACCAAGGGGCCAACTGGGACATTGGGGGACCCAACTACGTGACCAAGGGACCCAGACGTGACAGGGAGGGACCGGCAACAGTGATTGAGAAACCCAGAAGTGACACCAAGGGGCCAAGAGGGACATT
>NW_011213778.1:0-919 GCF_000146605.3 Meleagris gallopavo
CGACTGCTGCCGACCTCCCCGCCTGTGCCTGATGGAGGGGAACAAGATGCTGACCGCCGTACCTGGACCCATCCGTTCGACTACAGCGGTCACAATATCCTTTTAAGGAAATGAGAGAATGCGCGGCCAATCAGGAGTCTCCTCAGCAGATAACTTCTTATCAGTCAAGGACTGAGCCGAGGGAGGCAGGGAGGGGAGGTGAAGCGTGGATACTTTATCAGCCTGACACGGAGCTGAGGGAAGAGAACAGTGGGGGGAAGGGAGAAGCAGCTTCGTCTTGGGGAATTAAGAGAAGCACATTAACAGACTGGGGAAAGATCAGGTCTAGCCTGATAGATGAGGGAAGATCATTGGAAGTTTTCCCAGTTGTTGTAAACAGTAGAGGAAACCCTGAGTGGGTACCTCTAGATCCAAAGGGCATTACCCGCCTGCTAGACTGTGTAGAGAAGCGAGGCTTGAACTCACCCCTCACCCTGAATGCCTTAGAGGCCATGACATCTGTAGGTCCCCTTCTCCTCCACGACATAACAAATTTGATGCGCATGGTGCTGTCTCCAGTACAGTATACATTATGGTCCTCAGAGTGGATGACAGGATTGCAAGCGGCTTTAGGGGCTGCGGAATCAATTCCCGACCACCCATTACATGGGTCCTAATTAATGCGCTTGGTGGGAATGGTCAGGGGAATGCAAACCACCCAGGGACAAGCAGCCAGGCTCAGGCCAGGGGAGCTTATAGCGGCTACCAACTCGATGATTCAAGCATTTAAGAGAGTAGCCAAGGGTGTGGAGCCTGTGGATCCTTGGACCAAAGTGATCCAGGGGCCGACGGAATCATTCTCTGCTTTTGCAGACAGGCTCCTGAAGGCCATACAGGGGTCAGAACTCCCAAAATTGGCCCAAGGTCCAGTTATTATGGA
>NW_011213779.1:0-659 GCF_000146605.3 Meleagris gallopavo
GATAGCCAATAGATAGGCCAGAGCTGCCCCATAGATAGCCCGCAGCTGCCCCATAGATAGCCCATAGATAGGCCAGAGCTGCCCCATAGATAGCCCATAGATAGCCCAGAGCTGCCCCATAGCTGCCCCATAGCTGCCCCATAGATAGCCCAGAGATAGCCCATAGATAGCCCATAGATAGGCCAGAGCTGCCCCATAGAGGCCCCATAGATAGGCCATAGCTGCCCCATAGATAGCCCATAGATAGGCCAGAGCTGCCCCATAGATAGCCCAGAGCTGCCCCATAGATAGCCCATAGCTGCCCCATAGATAGGCCATGGCTGCCCCATAATAGGCCAGAGCTGCCCCATAGATAGCCCATATATAGCCTATAGATAGGCCAGAGCTGCCCCATAGATAGCCCATAGATAGCCTATAGATAGCGATAGCTGCCCCATAGATAGCCCAGAGATAGCCCATAGATAGGCCGGAGCTGCCCCATAGATAGCCCAGAGCTGCCCCATAGCTGCCCCATAGATAGACCGTAGGTGCCCCATAGATAGCCCATAGATAGCCCATAGATAGGCCATAGATAGGCCAGAGCTGCCCCATAGATAGCCCATAGATAGCCCATAGATAGCCTATAGATAGCGATAGCTGCCCCATAGATAGCCCAGAGA
>NW_011213779.1:669-1505 GCF_000146605.3 Meleagris gallopavo
CCAGAGCTGCCCCATAGATAGCCCAGACCTGCCCCATAGCTGCCCCATAGATAGCCCAGAGATAGCGATAGCTGCCCCATAGATAGCCCAGAGGTAGCGATAGCTGCCCCATAGATAGCCCAGAGATAGCGATAGCTGCCCCATAGATAGCCCAGAGATAGCCCATAGATAGGCCAGAGCTGCCCCATAGATAACCCCGCCGCTGCCCCATAGATAGCCCATAGATAGCCTATAGATAGGCCATAGCTGCCCCATAGATAGCCCATAGATAGCCCGCAGCTGCCCCATAGATAGCCCATAGATAGCCCATAGATAGGCCAGAGCTGCCCCATAGATAGCCCATAGATAGCAATAGCTGCCCCATAGATAGCCCAGAGATAGGCCATAGCTGCCCCATAGATAGCCGGCAGCTGCCCCATAGATAGCCCACAGCTGCCCCATAGATAGCCCATAGATAGCCCATAGATAAGCCAGAGCTGCCCCATAGATAGCCCGCCGCTGCCCCATAGATAGCCCAGAGATAGCTGTAGATAGCCCATAGATAGGCCAGAGCTGCCCCATAGATAGCCCAGAGATAGCCTATAGATAGGCCAGAGCTGCCCCATAGAGGCCCCATAGATAGCCCATAGATAGCCTATAGATAGGCCAGAGCTGCCCCATAGATAGTCTATAGCTGCCCCATAGATAGCCCATAGATAGCCTATAGATAGGCCAGAGCTGCCCCATAGATAGCCCGCAGCTGCCCCATAGCTGCCCCATAGATAGCGATAGCTGCCCCACAGATAGCAATAGCTGCCCCATAGATAGCCCATAGATAGCCCATAGATAGGCCAGAG
>NW_011213780.1:0-804 GCF_000146605.3 Meleagris gallopavo
GGGTCTCTATGGGATTTTTCTTGGGCTCCATGGGGTCTCTATGGGGTCTCTCTGGTCTCTATGGGATTTTGATGGGGCTCTATGGGTCTCTATGGGGTTCCATAGGTCTCTATGGGGTCTCTATGGGATTCTGATGGGGCTCCATGGGGTCTCTATGGGATTTTGATGGGGCTCCATGGGGTCTCTATGGGATTCTGATGGGGCTCCATGGGGTCTCTATGGGATTTTGATGGGGCTCTATGGGGTCTCTCTGGGTCTCTATGGGATTTTGATGGGGCTCCATGGGGTCTCTATGGGTCTCTATGGGATTTTGATGGGGCTCTATGGGTCTCTATGGGATTTTGATGGGGCTCTATGGGTTTCCATGCGGTCTCTATGGGGTTTCTGTTTATTCCCGTGCATTTCTGCGGGGTTCTCACGGTGCCTTTATGGGATTTCTCCGCGCTCCTCTGATTTCTACCTTCTTCTCTGCCTCCCTCCGGACTTTCCATGGGGCACCGCACATCTGTGGGGTCTCTGTGGGTTTCCAGGGTCTCTATGGGATTTTTCTTGGGCTCCATGGGGTCTCTATGGGGTCTCTCTGGTCTCTATGGGATTTTTATGGGGCTCTATGGGGTCTCTATGGGTTTCCATAGGTCTCTATGGGGTCTCTATGGGATTTTTCTGGGGCTCCATGGGGTCTCTATGGGATTTTGATGGGGCTCCATGGGGTCTCTATGGGATTCTGATGGGGCTCCATGGGGTCTCTATGGGATTTTGATGGGGCTCTATGGGGTCTCTCTGGGTCTCTATGGGATTTTGATG
>NW_011213781.1:0-842 GCF_000146605.3 Meleagris gallopavo
AACCCCCTCAGCCCAGTACAAACTGGGAGCATCCCCACCTCCATCCCAGTACAAACTGGGAGCAGCCCAGTACAAACTGGGAGCATCCCCACCTCCATCCCAGTACAAACTGGGAGCAGCCCAGTACAAACTGGGAGCATCCCCACCTGCAGCCCAGTATGAACTGGGAGCAGCCCAGTACAAACTGGGAGCATCCCCACCTCCAGCCCAGTACAAACTGGGAGCATCCCCACATGCAGCCGAGTACAAACTGGGAGCATCCCCACTTCCATCCCAGTACAAACTGGGAATCACCCCCACGTCCATCCCAGTACAAACTGGGAATCACCCCCACGTCCATCCCAGTACAAACTGGGAGCATCCCCACATGCAGCCCAGTGCAAACTGGGAGCATTCCTGCATGCATCCCAGTTCATACTGGGAGCATCCCCACCTCCAGCCCAGTACAAACTGGGAGCATTCACATGTCCATCCCAGTACAAACTGGGAGCAGCCCAGTACAAACTGGGAATCACCCCCACCTCCATCCCAGTACAAACTGGGAGCAGCCCAGTACAAACTGGGAGCATCCCCACCTCCATCCCAGTACAAACTGGGAGGATTCCAGTACAAACTGGGAGCATCCCAGTACAAACTGGGATCACCCCCACCTGCAGCCCAGTGCAAACTGGGATCACCCCCACCTCCATCCCAGTACAAACTGGGATCACCCCCACCTCCGTCCCAGTACAAACTGGAAGCAGCCCAGTACAAACTGGGATCACCCCCACCTCCATCCCAGTACAAACAGGGAGCATCCCAGTACAAACTGGAATCACCCCCACCTCCATCCCAGTACAAAC
>NW_011213782.1:0-840 GCF_000146605.3 Meleagris gallopavo
ATGCAGGCTGTATCCGTCCTCCTCGGCGCTGATGGCGTTGGGGGAGAGGGCGAAGGTGCCGTAGGTGGCGGAGGCCGTGTTGTTCTCAAAGTCCTCCAGCTCCACGCGCAGCTCGTAGCGACCCTGCAGGGTCAGCACGTGGATGGTCTGCAGGCCTGGGGGGGAATGGGGCGGCATGGGGTCACAGCGTGGGGACACAATGGGGACACAATGGGGTCACAGCATGGGGACACAATGGGGACACAATGGGACACAATGGGGTCAGCACGTGGATGGTCTGCAGGCCTGGGGGGGAATGGGGCGGCATGGGGTCACAGCGTGGGGACACAATGGGGTGCAATGGGGACACAATGGGGTGCAATGGGGACACAATGGGGTCACAGCGTGGGGACACAATGGGATGCAATGGGGACACAATGGGGTCACAGCATGGGGACACAATGGGGACACAATGGGATGCAATGGGGACACAATGGGATGCAATGGGGACACAATGGGGTCACAACGGGACACAATGGGATGCAATGGGGTCAGCACGTGGATGGTCTGCAGGCCTGGGGGGGAATGGGGCGGCATGGGGCCACAGCGTGGGGACACAATGGGGACACAATGGGGACACAGCGTGGGGACACAGCATGGGGACACAATGGGGACACAATGGGGACACAGCATGGGGACACAATGGGATGCAGCATGGGGACACAATGGGGACACAGCATGGGGACACAATGGGGACACAATGGGGACACAATGGGGACACAATGGGACACAATGGGGTCAGCACATGGATGCTCTGCAGGCCTGGGGGGGGAATGGGGCGGCATGGGGTCACAGCGTGGG
>NW_011213783.1:0-709 GCF_000146605.3 Meleagris gallopavo
CCCATGGAGCATCACTTACAGTCGGACCGACTTTGCCTTGAGGTCCCGCATCACCAGGGCGGCCGGTGAGACCCTGTGGGGGAAGGAAGCAATGGGGGCTGCAGCAGGTGGGGACCCCCAACCGGGAGGGGGACACACTGGGAGCCCCTGTCCTGCCCAGCTCCAAGGCTGGGATGAGGGATGAGGGGCACAGGGGGCTGCGTGCCCTTTAAGAGCTTCTTTAGTAACCCCAAGGTGCATCTTTGGTAACCCCAAAAAGCAACTTAACTCATCCCAAATGCATCCTAAGTCACCCCACAGAGAACATTAATTAGCACCAAAGAGCACCTTCACCCCAAATGCACTGTAGTGAGCCCCACCTGCACCATAACTACCCGTAAGTGCATCTCATCTGATGCCAAAGTTCACCTTGATTAGAGCCAAAGAGCACCTGAACCAACCCCAAAGAGCACCTGAACTAACCCCAAAGAGCACCTGAACCAACCCCAAAGAGCACCTGAACCAAACCCAAAGAGCACCTGAACCAACCCCAAAGAGCACCTGAACCAACCCCAAACTGCACCTGAACCAACCCCAAGTGCACCTGAACCAACCCCAAAGACCACCTCAACCAACCCCAAAGAGCACCTGAACCAACCCCAAAGAGCACCTGAACCAACCCCAAACTGCACCTGAACCAACCTCAAAGAGCACCTGAACCAACCCCAAA
>NW_011213784.1:0-680 GCF_000146605.3 Meleagris gallopavo
TCCCCAGTGATGCCACCAACCCTTGGAGATGACCCTTGGGGACATCGTCTCTTAGGGATGTCCCCAGTGATGCCACCGACCCTTGGAGATGACCCTTGGGGACATCATATCTTAGAGATGTCCCCAGTGATGCCACCGACCCTTGGAGATGACCCTTGGGGACATCATCTCTTAGGGATGTCCCCAGTGATGCCACCAACTCTTGGAGATGACCCTTGGGGACATCGTCTCCTAGGGATGTCCCCAGTGATGCCACCGACCCTTGGAAATGACCCTTGGGGACATCGTCTCTTAGGGATGTCCCCCATAGATGCCACCAACCCATGGAGGTGGCCCCAGTGATGCCACCAACCCTTGGAGATGGCCCTTGGGGACATCATGTCTTAGAGATGTCCCCCATGATGCCACCAACCCTTGGAGATGACCCTTGGGGACATCATATCTTAGGGATGTCCCCAGTGATGCCACCAACCCATGGAGGTGGCCCCAGTGATGCCACCAACCCTTGGAGATGACCCTTGGGGACATCGTCTCTTAGGGATGTCCCCAGTGATGCCACCGACCCTTGGAGATGACCCTTGGGGACATCATATCTTAGGGATGTCCCCAGTGATGCCACCAACCCTTGGAGATGACCCTTGGGGACATCATCTCTTAGGGATGTCCCCAGTGATGCCACC
>NW_011213785.1:0-1165 GCF_000146605.3 Meleagris gallopavo
GGAAGACCTTTTCCAAGAGGGTAACCACGGTGGGAAAGGTCTGGAGATCTCCATGGACACAAATTCCATCAAAAAGGACCCATTTTTGAGAAGAAAATCATGATGGAAAAGATCTGGGGATGCCCACGGACACAAATTCCATCATGGAAGACCTTTTCCAAGGGGATAACCATGGTGGGAAAGGTCTGGAGATGCCCATGGACACGAATTCCATCAAAAAGGACCCATTTTTGAGAGGAAAATCACAAAGGAAAAGATGTGGAGATGCCCACGGACACAAATTCCATCATGGAAGACCTTTTCCAAGAGGATAACCACGGTGGGAAAGGTCTGGAGATGCCCACGGACACAAATTCCATCAAAAAGGACCCATTTTTGAGAAGAAAATCACAAAGGAAAAGATGTGGAGATGCTCATGGACACAAATTCCATCATGGAAGACATTTCCAAGAGGATAACCACGGTGGGAAAGGTCTGGAGATGCCCACGGACACAAATTCCATCATGGAAGACCTTTTCCAAGGGGATAACCACGGTGGGAAAGGTTTGGTGATGCCCACGGACACAAACTCTGCCAAAAAAGACCCATTTTTGAGAAGAAAATCACGAAGGAAAAGATCTGGAGATGCCCATGGATGAGAATCCCAATGGGGAAGACCTTTTCCAAGAGGATAACCACGGTGGGAAAGGTCTGGAGATGCCCACGGACACAAATTCCATCATGGAAGACCTTTTCCAAGAGGGTAACCACGGTGGGAAAGGTCTGGAGATCTCCATGGACACAAATTCCATCATGGAAGACCTTTTCCAAGAGGATAACCGTGGTGGGAAAGGACTGGAGATGCCCATGGACACAAACTCTGCCAAAAAAGACCCATTTTTGAGAAGAAAATCATGATGGAAAAGATCTGGGGATGCCCACGGATACAAATTCCATCATGGAAGACCTTTTCCAAGGGGATAACCACGGTGGGAAAGGTCTGGAGATGCCCATGGACACAAATTCCATCAAAAAGGACCCATTTTTGAGAAGAAAATCATGACGGAAAAGATGTGGAGATATCTATGGACATGAATCCCAATGGGGAAGACATTTCCCAAGAGGATAACCACGGTGGGAAAGGTCTGGAGATGCCCACCGACACACAAACTCTGCCCAAAAAGA
>NW_011213786.1:0-809 GCF_000146605.3 Meleagris gallopavo
GCCATCAGTGCCACTGGGTCAACAGCATGGCGCCAGTAGAGCTACAGTGACCCATGGGGACACCAGTATGGCACCTATTGGGACACCAGTATGGCACCAGTAGAGCCACAGTGCCCTATGGGGACACCAGTATGGCACCTATTGGGACACCAGTATGACACCAGTAGAGCCATCAGTGCCACTGGGTCAACAGCATGGCGCCAGTAGAGCTACAGTGACCCATGGGGACACCAGTATGGCACCAGTAGAGCCACAGTGCCCCATGGGGACACCAGTATGGCACCTATTGGGACAACAGCATGGCGCCAGTAGAGCCAGGGTAACAGTATGGCACCTATTGGGACACCAGTATGGCACCAGTACAGCCACAGTGACCCATGAGGACACCAGTATGGCACCTATTGGGACACCAGTATGGCACCAGTAGAGCCACAGTGACCCATGGGGACACCAGTATGGCACCAGTAGAGCCATCAGTGCCACTGGGTCAACAGCATGGCGCCAGTAGAGCTACAGTAACAGTATGGCACCTATTGGGACACCAGTATGGCACCAGTAGAGACACAGTGCCCTATGGGGACACCAGTATGGCACCTATTGGGACACCAGTATGACACCAGTAGAGCCATCAGTGCCACTGGGTCAACAGCATGGCGCCAGTAGAGCTACAGTGACCCATGGGGACACCAGTATGGCACCTATTGGGACACCAGTATGGCACCAGTAGAGCCATAGTGCCCTATTGGGACACCAGTATGGCACCTATTGGGACACCAGTATGGCACCAGTAGAGCCACAGTGACCCATGG
>NW_011213787.1:0-1067 GCF_000146605.3 Meleagris gallopavo
GGTATAGAGGTCCTATAAGGGCGACAGGGTTCTACAAAGGGGTACAGGGATCCTATAAGGGGGTACAGGGATCCTATAAGGGGTACGGGGTCCTATAAGGGGGTATAGAGGTCCTATAAGGGCGACAGGGTTCTACAAAGGGGTACAGGAATCCTATAAGGGGGTACAGGGATCCTATAAGGGGGTATACGGATCCTACAAGGCGGCATAGGGATCCTATAAGGAATACGGAATCCTATAAGGGGTATAGGAATCCTGTAAGGGGTACGGGGTCCTATAAGGGGTACAGGGATCCTATAATGGGTACAGGGATCCTATAAGGGGTACGGGGTCCTACAAGTGGGTATAAGGGTCCTATAAGGGGTACAGGAAACCTATAAGGGGTACGGAATCCTATAAGGGGGTATAGGAATCCCATAAGTGGTACGAGGATCCTATAAGGGGGTATAGGGATCCTATAAAGGGTACGGGGTCCTATAAGGGGGTATAGAGATCCTATAAGAACGACGGGGTTCTACAAGGGGGTATAGGGATCCTATAAGGGGTACAGGGATCCTATAAGGGGTACGGGGATCCTATAAGGGGTACGGGGATCCTATAAGGGGTACGGGGGTCCTATAAGGGGTACAAGGATCCTATAAGGGGTATGGGGTCCTACAAATGGGTATAAGAGTCCTATAAGGGGTACAGGGATCCTATAAGGGGTACGGGGTCCTATAAATGGGTATAAAGATCCTATAAGGGCTACAGGGATCCTATAAGGGGTACAGGGATCCTGTAAGGGGTACGGGGTCCTACAAGGGGTACGGGATCCTATAAGGGGTACGGAGTCCTATAAGTGGGTATAAGGATCCTATAAGTGGTACAGGGATCCTATAAGGGGTACAGGGTCCTATAAGGGGTACAAGGTCCTATAAGGGGGTGTAAGGGTCCTATAAGGAGTATAAGGGGTCCTACAACGGGTACAGGGATCCTATAAGGGGTACGGGGTCCTATAACGGGGTATAAGGGTCCTATAAGGGGTACAGGGATCCTATAAGGGGTACGGGGTCCTATAAGGCAGTATA
>NW_011213788.1:0-3485 GCF_000146605.3 Meleagris gallopavo
AAAAAAACCTCAACAAACCTTTGAAGAACCCCACCAACTTTCCAAGAACCACCGAAACAAACAAACAAACCAAAACCAAACCCACCAGGTCCCTCAAACCCCACCCACCAAGAAGAACCCGAAACAACGCCAAAACAACGCCCCCGAAAATCCGGAAGCAGCGCCTGATTCTTGACAAACGGGCTCAGGAAAAGACAAGAAACCCCCACCAAAAAAAAAAAATAATAATAAAAATGAATAACAATCAACCAGTTGGGCCCGGGGGGGCAGGAGGGGGGGAGAGGGCAGAACGGGGAGGCGGGTCGGGATGTATATATATATATATTAGTTTTTTTTTTAGGGGGGGTGGGACGCAACCCATTCACAACGCGAGGAGCGAGGGAGAATTCAAGGAGTCCGAGGACTGGTCGCTGCTGCTGCTCCGCTGATGCGAGGCTCCGCAGGTGGTTCCCTCTGGGTAGGTGAACACAAACGAAGACGTATAGGAGGGGTTAGGTGGCATCGGGGGGACCCCCGGCGCGAAGCAGCAGCTGGGGAAGGGACCTTGGGTGCCCGGTTGGTACGGGAAGGCGACGGGCCCCGGCGGTTCCTCCTTGCCCAAGGTGCTCACCTCGGCGGGGCCGGAACCCAAAGGTGGGGGTTCCTCGTAGGGGAGCTTGCAGGCTGGGGCGTGAGCCACCAGGACGAATTCCAGGCGTTCCTTCTCCTTCTGGAGTTCGGCGATCTCCGATTCCAGTTCGGCTTTTTCTTCTTCCAGCTGGTCGGTTTCCTGGTGGGGGTGGGGTGGAGGAGGGGGGGGGAGAGAAAGGAGACACGGGTGTCATTGTTGTGAGCCAGAGTTTGGGGAGGGGGTGTCGCTGCTCTGCTCTGCGCCCAGCTCCACCATCCTGGTCAACATCGACGTCCCCAGATCTTGGGGACATCGTTGTCCCCATCCCATGAGGTTGGACCTGGTTGTCCACATCCCATGGCCCAGAGTTGGACATCTCCAATGTCCCTTGCATGTGGGACAGTGGTGTCACCTCCATGGGGTCGGTGGTGTCACCTCCATGGGGTCAGTGGTGGTGACGGCGATGTCACTGCTCTGCTCTGTGCCCAACTCCACCATCCTGGTCAACACTGATGTTCCCAGATCTTGGGGACATCGTTGTCCCCATCCCATGAGGTTAGACCTGGTTGTCCCCATCTCGTGGCCCAGAGTTGGACATCTCCAAGGTCCCTTGCATGTGGGACACTGGTGTCACCTCCATGGGGTCAGTGGTGGTGACGGCGATGTCACTGCTCTGCTCTGTGCCCAACTCCACCATCCTGGTCAACATCAACATCCCCAGATCTTGGGGACATCGTTGTCCCCATCCCATGAGGTTAGACCTGGTTGTCCCCATCTCGTGGCCCAGAGTTGGACATCTCCAAGGTCCCTTGCATGTGGGACAGTGGTGTCACCTCCATGGGGTTGGTGGTGTCACCTCCATGAGGTCAATAGTGGTGACGGCGATGTCACCACTCTGCTCTGCGCCCAACTCCACCATCCTGGTCATCATCGACATCCCCAGATTTTGGAGACATCGTTGTCCCCATCTTGTGGCCCAGAGTTGGACCTCTCCAATGTCCCTTGCATGTGGGACGCTGGTGTCACCTCCATGGGGTCAACGGTGGTGACGGCAATGTCACCACTCTGCTCTGTGCCCAGCTCCACCATCCTGGTCAACATCGACGTCCCCAGATCTTGGGGACATCGTTGTCCCCATCCCATGGCCCAAAGTTGGACCTCTCCAATGTCCCTCTCATGTGGGACAGTGGTGTCACCTCCATGGGGTCAATGATGGTGACGGCGATGTCACCGCTCTGCTCTGTGCCCAACTCCACCATCCTGGTCAACATCGACATCCCCAGATCTTGGGGACATTGTTGTCCCCATCCCATGGCCCAAAGTTGGACCTCTCCAATGTCCCTCTCATGTGGGACAGTGGTGTCACCTCCATGAGGTCAATAGCGGTGACGGCGATGTCACCGCTCTGCTCTGTGCCCATCTCCACCATTCTGGTCAACATCGACATCCCCAGATCTTGGGGACATCGTTGTCCCCATCTCGTTGCCCAGAGTTGGACCTCTCTAATGTCCCTTGCGTGTGGGACATTGTTGTCACCTCCATGGGGTCAATGATGGTGACAGCGATGTCACCACTCTGCTCTCTGCCCAACTCCACCATCCTGGTCAACACTGATGTCCCCAGATCTTGGGGACATCGTTGTCCCCATCCCATGAGGTTGGACCTGGTTGTCCCCATCCCATAGCCCAGAGTTGGACCTCTCTAATGTCCCTTGCATGTGGGATACTGGTGTCACCTCCATGGGGTTGGTGGTGTCACCTCCATGGGGTCAGTGATGGTGACAGCGATGTCACCGCTCTGCTCTGTGCCCAACTCCACCATCCTGGTCATCATCAACGTCCCCAGATCTTGGGGACATCGTTGTCCCCATCCCATGAGGTTGGACCTGGTTGTCCCCATCTTGTGGCCCAGAGTTGGACATCTCCAATGTGAGGACACTGGTGTCACCTCCATGGAACCAACGGTGGTGTCACCTCCATGGGGCCAATGGTGGTGACAGCAATGTCACCACTCTGCTCTGCGCCCATCTCCACCATTCTGGTCACCATCGAAGTTCCCAGATCTTGGGGACATCGTTGTCCCCACCTCATGTCCTTAAGTCAGACACCTCTGATGTCCCTCTGTCACCACTGATGTCCCCAACTCTGGAGGCCATCGTCCCTGCCCCTCATCCCAACCATCTGTCTGTCCCACCTGATGTCCCCAACTCAATCAGTCTCTCCCAACTTGTCCTGGGGCCACCGCTGTCCCCATCCGACATCCCTACAGGTGACACAGGGACACCACTGTCCCCATTCCAAAGCCCTCACGTGCAAATTGAGGCCACCGTTGTCCCATCCAACATCCCCAACCTGGGGCCACCACTGTCCCCATCCAGCATCCCCATAGGTGACACAAGGCCACCACTGTCCCCATCCAACATCCCCAACCTGGGGCCACCGTTGTCCCCATCCAACGTCCCCAACCTGTGGCCACCACTGTCCCCATCCAATGTCCCCATAGGTGACACAAGGCCACCACTGTCCCTATCCAGTGTCCCCAGCCTGGGGCCACCACTGTCCCCATCCAACGTCCCCAACCTGGGGCCACCACTGTCCCCATCCAACGTCCCCATAGGTGACACAAGGCCACCATTATCCCCATCCAATCTCCCCAACCTGAGGCCACCACTGTCCCCATCCAACGCCCCCATAGGTGACACAAGGCCACCACTGTCCCCATCCAACGTCCCCAACCTGGGGCCACCACTGTCCCCATCCAACGCCCCCATAAGTGACACAAGGTCACCACTGTCCCCATCCAACGTCCCCAACCTGGAGCCACCACTGTCCCCATCCAATGTCCCCAACCTGGGGCCACCACTGTCCCCATCCAA
>NW_011213789.1:0-653 GCF_000146605.3 Meleagris gallopavo
GACCGGCACAGGGATGGCACTGGGACCAGTATGGGGGTGGCACAGGGACCAGTATGGGGTGGCACTGGGACTGGCACAGGGATGGCACTGGGACCAGTATGGGGTGGCACTGGGACTGGCACAGGGATGGCACTGGGGTGGCACTGGGACCAGCGTGAAATTGGCACTGGGACCAGCACAGGGATGGCACTGGGACCAGGATGGGGGTGGCACTGGGACCAGTATGGGGTGGCACTGGGGTGGCACTGGGACCAGCGTGAAATTGGCACTGGAACCAGCACAGGGATGGCACTGGGACCAGGATGGGGTGGCACTGGGACTGGCACAGGGATGGCACTGGGACCAGCATGAAATTGGCACTGGGTCTGCAATGGGGACGGCACTGGAACCAGTATGGGGGTGGTACTGGGACCAGTATGGGGGTGGCACTGGGACTGGCACAGGGATGGCACTGGGACCAGCGTGAAATTGGCACTGGGACCAGCACAGGGATGGCACTGGGACCAGTATGGGGGTGGCACTGGGACTGGCACAGGGATGGCACTGGGACCAGTATGGGGGTGGCACTGGGACCAGGATGGGGGTGGCACTGGGACTGGCACAGGGATGGCACTGGGACCAGCGTGAAATTGGCACTGGGACCAGCACAGGGA
>NW_011213790.1:0-703 GCF_000146605.3 Meleagris gallopavo
CCCCAATGACCCCATTGTTCCCCCCCAATTGACCCCATTGACCCCAATGACCCCATATCCCCCCCCCGTGCCATGCCATAATAATCCTGTGCCATCCCATAATAATCCCCCATCATCCTGCGCCATCCCAGAATCCCTCATCATTCTCTGCCACCCAATAATAGTCCTGCGCCACCCCATAATAATACACATCCCATCCCATGATGCCCAGCGCGCCATCCCATAATGCTCCGTTGCCATCCCATAATTCCCCATCATCCTATTCCGCCCCATAATAATCCATGCACCATCCCATGATGCCCAGCGCTCCATCCCATAATGCTCCCGTGCCACCCCATAATAACCCACGTCCCCTCCCATAATGCTCCGGTGCCATCCCATAATACTCCTGTCCCATCCCATAATGCCCAGCGCTCCATCCCATAATAATCCCCCATCACCCTGAGCCACCCCATAATAATCCACGTCCCATCCCATAATGCTCCGGTGCCATCCCATAATAACCCATGCGCCATCCCATAATGCTCTGGTGCCACCCCATAATTCCCCATCATCCTGAGCCACCCCATAATAACCCACGTCCCATCCCATAATAATCCATGTGCCACCCCATAATAACCCACGTCCCATCCCATAATGCTCCGGTGCCATCCCATAATAATCCATGCGCCATCCCATAATGCCCAGCGCTCCATCCCATAAT
>NW_011213791.1:0-868 GCF_000146605.3 Meleagris gallopavo
CACACTCACACTCACACACTCACACACTCACTCTCACACTCACACTCTCACACTCACACTCTCACACACTCACACTCACACTCACACTCTCACACTCACACTCACACACTCACACTCACACACTCACACTCACACACTCACACTCACACACTCTCACACTCACTCTCACACTCACACTCACTCTCACACTCACACTCACACACTCACACACTCTCACACTCACACTCACACTCACACTCACACTCACACCAGTACCTCCTGGTATTTGTCCAAGGCCACGCTGGTCTCCGCTCCGTCCTGGGTCTCAATGAAGATCAGTTTGTGGCGCTGCACCGCCTCCAGGGTGCCCTGGTGCCGCAGGGCATTGTGGGATGCGGGTGAGGAGAGAAGCATTGTGGGATATATGGGGGGTAAGGGATATATGGGGGCATTATGGGGTAAGAAGAAAGCATTATGGGATATGGGGGGCATTATGGGGTATATGGGGGCAGTGTGCAATATATGGGGTATTATGGGATGTGGGGGGCATTATGGGGTATATGGGGGCAGGGTGCAATATATGGGGTATTATGGGATGTGGGGGGCATTATGGGGTATATGGGGGCAGTGTGCAATATATGGGGTATTATGGGATGTGGGGGGCATTATGGGATATATTTGGGGTAGTGTGCAATATATGGGGTATTATGGGATGTGGTGGGTATTATGGGATATATGGGGGCAGTGTGCAATATATGGGGTATTATGGGATGTGGGGGGCATTATGGGGTATATGGGGGCAGGGTGCAATATATGGGGTATTATGGGATGGGGGCATTATGGGGTATACGGGGGAAGTGTGCAATATATGGGGTATTATGGGATGTGG
>NW_011213792.1:0-577 GCF_000146605.3 Meleagris gallopavo
ACAAAAGGGAGGACCCATGGGTGACACAGGAGGACCCATGGGTGACACGACCAGGAGGACCCATGGGTGACACAGGAGGACCCATGGGTGACACAGGAAGACACAAAAGGGAGGACCAATGGGTGACACAGGAGGACCCATGGGTGACACCACCAGAAGGACCCATGGGTGACACCACCAGGAGGACCCAGGGGTGACACAGGAGGACCCATGGGTGACACCACCAGGAGGACCCATGGGTGACACCACCAGGAGGATCCAAAAGGGAGGACCCATGGGTGACACAGGAGGACCCAGGGGTGACACCACCAGGAGGATCCAAAAGGGAGGACCCATGGGTGACACCACCAGGAGGACCCAGGGGTGACACAGGAGGACCCAGGAGTGACACCACCAGGAGAACTCAGGGGTGACACAGGAAGACACAAAAGGGAGGACCCATGGGTGACACAGGAGGACCCAGGGGTGACACCACCAGGAGGATCCAAAAGGGAGGACCCATGGGTGACACAGGAGGACCCATGGGTGACACAGGAGGACCCATGGGTGACACCAAGAGGACCCATGGGTGACACAG
>NW_011213793.1:0-733 GCF_000146605.3 Meleagris gallopavo
CACTCACTGCCTGATGCACACTCACACAGTGCACAATCATTGCACACACGACACACAGTGCAATGCCTGGTGCACACATTGCAGAGCACACTCACAATCGTTGCACACACGATGCACAGCGCCATACGCATTGCACACTCATTGCAGAGCACAATGCACACTCGTTGCACAGTGCCACGTCTGGTGCACACTCATACAGTGCACACTCGTTGCACACACAACACACAGTGCTACACCTGGTGCACACTCACTGCCTGATGCACACTCATTGCACTGGTACACACCCATTGCCCAGTGCACACTCATTGCACACTCAGTGCACAGTGCCATGCCTGGTGCACACTCACTGCAGTGCACACTCACACTCGTTGCACACTCGTTGCACAGTGCCATGCCTGGTGCACACTCAGTGCCCTGTGCACACTCATTGCACACACGATGCACAGTGCCATGTCTGGTGCACACTCACTGCCCAGTGCACACTCATTGCACACACAATGCACAGTGCAACGTCTGGTGCACACTCACTGCCTGATGCACACTCACACAGTGCACAATCATTGCACACACGACACACAGTGCAATGCCTGGTGCACACATTGCAGAGCACACTCACAATCGTTGCACACACGATGCACAGCGCCATACGCATTGCACACTCATTGCAGAGCACAATGCACACTCCTTGCACAGTGCCACGTCTGGTGCACACTCATACAGTGCACACTCGTTG
>NW_011213794.1:0-481 GCF_000146605.3 Meleagris gallopavo
ATGGGAGAATGGGGTGGAAGGATGGGATGATGGGGTGGAAGGATGGGAGAATGGGGTGGAAGGATGGGATGATGGGGTGGAAGGATGGGATGATGGGGTGAACGGATGGGAGAATGGGGTGGAAGGATGGGGGATAATAGGGAGAGAAGGACGGGATGATGGGGTGGAAGAATGGGGGATGATGGGGTGAAGGGATGGGAGAATGGGGTGGAAGAATGGGGGATGATGGGGTGGAAGGATGGGATGATGGGGTGGAGGAATGGGGGATGATGGGGTGAACGGATGGGAGAATGGGGTGGAAGGATGGGGGATGATGGGGAGAGAAGGACGGGATGATGGGGTGGAAGGATGGGGGATGATGGGGTGAAGGGACAGGGGATGATGGGGGTGGAGGGATGGGAGAATGGGGTGGAAGGATGGGGGATGATGGGGTGGAAGGATGGGAGAATGGGGTGGAAGGATGGGATGATGGGGTGGAAGG
>NW_011213795.1:0-916 GCF_000146605.3 Meleagris gallopavo
CCCCATAAGGACCCCCAAATCCCATAATGACCCCATAAGGACCCACACACCCCATAACGACCCCATAAGGACCCCTTAAGGAACCCCAAATCCCATAATGACCCTATATGGCCCCACACACCCCATAACGACCCCATAAGAGCCCACATACCTCATAAAGACCCCATAACGACCCCATAAGGACCCCCAAATCCCATAGTGACCCTATATGGCCCCACATACCCCATAACGACCCCATAAGGACCAACATACCCCATAACGACCCCATGAGGACCCCATAAGGACCCCCAAATCCCATAATGACCCTATATGGCCCCACATACCACATAACGACCCCATAAGGACCCACATATCCCATAACGACCCCATAAGGACCCACATATCCCATAATGACTCCATAAGGACCCACACATCCCATAACGACCCACATACCCCATATGGGCCCCATAAGGACCCACACATCCCATAACGACCCCATAAGGACCCCTTAAGGACCCCCAAATCCCATAATGACCCTATATGGCCCTACACACCCCATAAAGGCCCCATAAGGACCCACACACCCCATAATGACCCCATAAGGACCCACATATCCCATAACGACCCCATGAGGACCCCTTAAGGACCTCCAAATCCCATAATGACCCTATATGGCCCCACATACCCCATAACGACCCCATAAGGACCCCCATATCCCATAACGACCCCATAAGGACCCCATAAGGACCCACACACCCCATAACGACCCCATTAGGACCCACACACCCCATAACGACCCCATAAGGGCCCACATACCCCATAAGGACCCCATAAGGACCCCATAAGGACCCCATAAGGACCCCATAAGGACCCACACACCCCATAACGACCCCATAAGGACCCACACACCCCATAATGACTCCATAAGGACCCACAC
>NW_011213796.1:0-497 GCF_000146605.3 Meleagris gallopavo
CCCGCACCACCCCACCCCGCACCACATCACCCTGCACCGCACCACATCACCCCACACTGCACCGCACCACATCACCCCACACTGCACCACATCACACTGCACTGCACCACATCACCCCTCACTGCACCACATCACCCCTCACTGCACCGCACCACATCACCCCACACTGCACTGCACCACATCACACTGCACCACATCACCCCTCACTGCACTGTACAACATCACCCCACACTGCACCACATCACACTGCACCACATCACCCCTCACTGCACTGTACAACATCACCCCACACTGCACCACATCACACTGCACTGCACCACATCACCCCACACTGCACCGCACCACCCCACACTGCACCGCACCACATCACCCCTCACTGCACCGCACCACATCACCCCACACTGCACCACATCACCCCACACTGCACCGCACCACATCACCCCTCACTGCACCGCACCACATCACCCCTCACTGCACCACACCACCCCACACTGCAC
>NW_011213797.1:0-1170 GCF_000146605.3 Meleagris gallopavo
CCCCATCATATATCCATCCATATCCATCTCCATTATATATCTATATATCCATCCATATCCATCTCCACCCATCTCCATCCATATCCATTATATATCCATCCATATCCATTATATATCTATATATCCATATCCATATCCATTATATCCATCCATCCATATCCATTATATATCTATATATCCTTATCCATTATGTATCTATATATCCATATCCATATCCATTATGTATCTATATATCCATATCCATTATGTATCTATATATCCATATCCATATCCATTATATATCTATATATCCATATCCATTATATATCTATATATCCATATCCATCTCCATCGTATATCCATCCATCTCCATCGTATATCCATCCATCCATCGTATAACCATCCCCATCGTATATCCATCCCCATCGTACATCCATCGCCATCGTATATCCATCCATATCCATATCCATTGTATATCTATATATCCATCCATATCCATATCCATTGTATATCTATATATCCATCCATATCCATATCCACTGTATATCTATATATCCATCTCCATCGTATATCCATCTCCATCGTATATCCATCCATCCATCGTATATCCATCCATCCATCGTATATCCATCTCCATCGTATATCCATCCATCCATCGTATATCCATCCATCCATCGTATATCCATCCATATCCATATCCATTGTATATCTATATATCCATCCATATCCGTATCCATTGTATATCTATATATCCATCTCCATCGTATATCCATCTCCATCGTATATCCATCCATCCATCGTATATCCATCCATATCCATCGTATATCCATCCATATCCATATCCATTGTATATCTATATATCCATCCATATCCATATCCATTGTATATCTTCATCTCCATTATATCTCCATCTCCATTGTATATCTATATCTCCATCTCCATTATATCTCCATCTCCATTATATCTCCATCTCCATTATATCTCCATCTCCATTATATCTCCATCTCCATTGTATATCTATATCTCCATCGCCATTATATCTCCATCTCCATTGTATATCTATATCTCCATCCCCATTGTATATCTATATCTCCATCCCCATTGTATATCTATATCTCCATCCCCATTGTATCTCCATCTCCATTGTATCTCCATCTCCATTGTATCTCCATCTCCATTGTATCTCCATCT
>NW_011213798.1:0-414 GCF_000146605.3 Meleagris gallopavo
GGGACAGGGGGACATGGGGACACGGGGACACGAGGACAGGGGGACAGACGTGGGGACAGAGGGACATGGGGACAGACGTGGGGACATCGTGGGGACAGAGGGACAGGGGGACATGGGGACAGACATGAGGACATCATGGGGACACTGGGGACAGAGGGACGGACAGGGGGACAGAGGGACAGGGGGACATGAGGACAGGGGGACAGACGTGGGGACATCATGGGGACAGAGGGACAGGGGGACATGGGGACAGACGTGGGGACATCATGGGGACACTGGGGATAGAGGGACGGGCAGGGGGACAGAGGGACAGGGGAACACGAGGACAGGGGGACAGACGTGGGGACAGAGGGACATGGGGACAGACGTGGGGACATCATGGGGACAGAGGGACGGACAGGGGGACAGAGGGAC
>NW_011213799.1:0-1104 GCF_000146605.3 Meleagris gallopavo
TCACCTTTGTCACCTTTGTCACCTTTGTCACCTCATCACACTGTCACCTTTGTCACCTCGTCACACTGTCACCTTTGTCACCTTTGTCACCTTTGTCACCTCATCACACTGTCACCTTTGTCACCTTTGTCACCTTTGTCACCTTAGTCACCTCATCACACTGTCACCTTTGTCACCTCGTCACACTGTCACCTTTGTCACCTTTGTCACCTTTGTCACCTCATCACACTGTCACCTTTGTCACCTTTGTCACCTTTGTCACACTGTCACCTTTGTCACCTTTGTCACACTGTCACCTTTGTCACCTCGTCACACTGTCACCTTTGTCATCTTTGTCACACTTGTCATCTCATCACACTGTCACCTTTGTCACCTTTGTCACCTTTGTCACCTTTGTCACCTCATCACACTGTCACCTTTGTCACCTTTGTCACCTTTGTCATCTCATCACACTGTCACCTTTGTCACCTTTGTCACACTGTCACCTTTGTCACCTCATCACGCTGTCACCTTTGTCACCTCGTCACCCTGTCACCTTTGTCACCTTTGTCACCTTTGTCGCACTGTCACCTTTTGTCACCTTTTGTCACATTGTCACCCTGTCCCCATAATGTCCCCATATCCCCCATATCCCCATTGTCCCCATGTCCCCAAATGTCCCCACCGACCCCAAATGTCCCCACTGACCCCAAATGTCCCCAAATGTCCCCGTATGTCCCCATATCCCCCATATCCCCAAATGTCCCCAAATGTCCCCAAATGTCCCCAAATGTCCCCACTGACCCCAAATGTCCCCAAATGTCCCCGTATGTCCCCATATCCCCCATATCCCCCATATCCCCCATATCCCCAAATGTCCCCAAATGTCCCCAAATGTCCCCACCGACCCCAAATGTCCCCATATCCTCCCGTATGTCCCCAAATGTCCCCAAATGTCCCCAAATGTCCCCAAATGTCCCCACTGACCCCAAATGTCCCCATGTCCCCCATATCCCCATATCCCCCACATGTCCCCAAATGTCCCCAAATGTCCCCAAATGTCCCCACCGACCCCAAATGTCCCCATTGACCCCAAATGTCCCCATATCCCCCATATCCCCCATA
>NW_011213800.1:0-1173 GCF_000146605.3 Meleagris gallopavo
GGCTGTGGAGGAGGGCTGTGGGGCAGGAAGGGGCTTTGCATGACGGCTGTGGGGCAGGAGGGGCTGTGGGGGGGCAGCGATGCAGGAAAAGCCCCCCCAGATCCCCCCATTTCCCCCCACCCAGACCACCATCATGGCGGTGGAGTTCGACGGCGGCGTTGTCATCGGGGCCGACTCCCGGACCACCACGGGGTGAGAGACCCTCCTGGGGGGAAAGGGGGAGCGTTGTGTTACCATGGCAACGGCGCCATCACAGCGGCCCTGGGTTGATTGACGTGGCGTGGCGTTACCATGGCGCCGTTGCCATGACGACGGATGTGGGTGGAGTGATGCTGTGCATGGTCACCATGGCGCCGTTGCCATGACAACAGCTCTGTGCCATCACCTTGGTGCCATTGCCATGACAACAGCTCCGTACTGTTACCGTGGCGCCGTTGCCATGACAACAGCTCCGTACCGTTACCGTGATGCCGTTGCCATGACAACAGCTGTGTACCGTTCCCATGGCGCCGTTGCCATGACAACAGCTGTGCTGTCACCATGGCGCCGTTGCCATGACAACAGCCCTGTACTGTTACTGTGGCGCCGTTGCCATGACAACAGCTCTGTACCATTACCATGGCGCCGTTGCCATGACAACAGCTGTGCTTTCATTGTGGCGCCGTTGCCGTGACAACAGCTCTGTACCGTTACCATGGCGCCGTTGCCATGACAACAGCTGTGCTATCATTGTGGCGCCGTTGCCATGACAACAGCTCTGTACCGTTACCATGGTGCCGTTGCCATGACAACAGCTCCGTACCGTTACCGTGGCACCATTGCCATGACAACAGCTCTGTACCGTTACCATGGCACCGTTGCCATGACAACAGCTCTGTACCGTTACCGTGACGCCGTTGCCATGACAACAGCTCCGTACCGTTACCATGGCACCGTTGCCATGACAACAGCTCCGTACCGTTACCGTGACGCCGTTGCCATGACAACAGCTCCGTACCGTTACCATGGCGCCGTTGCCATGACAACAGCTGTGTTATCACCATGGCACCGTTGCCATGACAACAGCTCCGTGCCGTTACCGTGGCACCATTGCCATGACAACAGCTCTGTACCCGTGGCACCGTTGCCATGACAACAGCTCCGTGCCGTTACCGTGACGCCGTTGCCATGACA
>NW_011213801.1:0-1717 GCF_000146605.3 Meleagris gallopavo
TTCTGCCAGGAACTGCAGTTTCCTCCCACAAATACCATTTTTCAACCAGAAATATGATGTGTTCACCCAGAAATACCATTTTTCAACCAGAAATATGACGTTTTCTCTCAGAAATACCTGATTTTGCCCCCAAAACATGACATTTTCTCCCAGAAATACGCGTATTCTCCCAAAATATGATATTCTGCACCAGAAATACCAGTTTTATTCACGAAGACACAACGTTTTTCGCCAGAAATACCTATTTTATACCCAAACATGATGTTTTCTCCCAGAAATACCAGTTTTCTTCCCCAAAACATGACATGATCTCTAAGAAATAGTTGATTTTTCCCCAAAAATATGATATTTTCTCCAAGAAATGCCAGTTTTATCGCAAATATACGATATTTTATACCGCAAATATCCGCTTTCTCCCACAAATATGCCATTTTCTGCCAGGAACTGCAGTTTCCTCCCACAAATACCATTTTTCAACCAGAAATATGACGTTTTCTCCCAGAAATACCAGATTTTGCCCACAGAACATGACATTTTCTCCCAGAAATGCGAGTTTTCTCCCAAAATATGATATTTTGCACCAGAAATTCCAGTTTTATCACCGAAGACTCTACGTTTTCTACCAGAAATACCAATTTCTCCTAAAAATTACATTTTCTCCAGAAATACCAGATTTCTTCCCTTAAATATGACACCTTTTCCAAGAAATAGTAGATTTTTCCCCAAAAATAAGATATTTTCTCCAAGAAATGCCAGTTTTATCGCGTAAATACGTCATTTTATTCCGCAAATACCCGCTTTCTCCCAAAAATATGCCATTTTCTGCCAGGAACTGCAGTTTCCTCCCACAAATACCATTTTTTTCTACCAGAAATATGACGTTTTCTCCCAGAAATACCAGATTTTGCCCCCAAAACATGACATTTTCTCCCAGAAATACGAGTTTTCTCCCAAAATATAATATTTTGCACCAGAAATATCAGTTTTATCACCGAAGACTCTACGTTTTTGACCAGAAACACCGATTTTCACCTAAAAAATGACATTTTCTCCCAGAAATACCAGTTTTCTTCCCCAAAAATATGACATTTTCTCTCAGAAATAGTAGATTTCTCCCCAAAAATATGATATTTTCTCCAAGAAATGCCAGTTTTATCGTATAAATATGACATTTTCTACCACAAATACCCGTTTTCTTCCAAAAGCAAGCCATTTTCTGCCCGGAAGTGCAGTTTCCTCCCACAAATACCATTTTTCAACCAGAAATATGACGTTTTCTCCCAGAAATACGCGTTTTCTCCCAAAATATGATATTCTACACCAGAAAAACCAGTTTTATTCACGAAGACACAATGTTTTTCACCAGAAATACGTATTTTATACCCAAACATGACATTTTCTCCCAGAAATACCAGTTTTCTTCCCCAAAACATGACATGATCTCCAAGAAATAGTTGATTTTTCCCCAAAAATATGATATTTTCTCCAAGAAATGCCAGTTTTATCGCATAAATATGACATTTTATACCGCAAATATCCGCTTTCTCCCAAAAAATATGCCATTTTCTGCCAGGAACTGCAGTTTCCTCCCACAAATACCATTTTTCAACCAGAAATATGATGTGTTCCCCAAAAATACCATTTTTCAACCAGAAATATGACTTTTTCTCCGAGAAATACTAGTTTTCTCCCAAAATATGATATTTTGCACCAGAAA
>NW_011213802.1:0-3014 GCF_000146605.3 Meleagris gallopavo
GGGGGGTCTGAGCGTCCCCTGGAAGGAGTTGAGGGGGTTCGGAGGGGTGGGGTGGTTGTTTGTGGGGTTGTGGGTCGCGCTGGGCGCTGGGAATGGAGGGTGGGGCTTTGCTGGGGTGTCAGGAGCCCCGTGGGATTCATCAGTGGGTGGGGGTTAACGTGAGAGTTGGTGGGAGGTGTCTGGGGCTGGGGGGGCGGCTGTAGGAGTGGGTGGGACCGTAGGAAAGGTTTGGGGGATGTAAGTGGGTGAGGGCCACCCTTATAGAATTAATTTGGGGCTGGGAGATCTTTTGAGGAGTGAGTGGCATCATATGAAGGGCCTGGGGGGGGTAAGAGAACGAGGATATGTGTAGAATTCAGTGAGGAGGGTTGGGGTGCCTGTAGGAGTGGGTGTGCCCATAGAAATGGTCTTGTTGGGGGGGAGGACCCTCCCGTGGGGTTCACATGGGGGTCAGCAGTGTCTATAGGGGCGCTTAGGACTGTTGGAAAGATCTGTAGGGAACAGAGGAAGAGGGCAGCGCAGGGAGGCTCTCAAGGAGGGGATTTGGGTACAGAAATCCCCACTGGGGCTGTGGGGATAACGGGGCCTGTGTGAGGTGGGGAGAAGGGTGGGGGGTCCTATGGGATGGGGGGGGTGCTGAGGTGTCCCTTAGGGTTGGGGTTGCCCTGTGGCGCTCACCTCAACGCTTCTGCCTTCCTGCAGTCTCCAAAGGAGCCGGAGCAGCTCCGCAAGCTCTTCATCGGCGGCCTCAGCTTCGAAACCACAGACGAGAGCCTCCGCAGCCACTTTGAGCAATGGGGCACCCTGACCGACTGCGTGGTGAGCTCTGCGGGCTGCCAGAGGGGTGGGCAGCTTCCTCGCACCCCCCGTGGGGACACTGCGGGGCCGTTGTCACCGCTCAGCCTCACGGGTGACACAGCAGCGGGCTCTGAGGGGGTGGGGTGGGTTGTGGGGATGGAGATGGGTCCCCAGAGCAGCCCTGAACGTCCCCAGGATGAGGCGGAGGGGCACCCTGAGGTGTGGGGGTGGTCCGTGGGCCCCTCAGTTGCATTCTTCTGTGTTGTAACGGGGCTCTGTCCTGCCAGGTGATGAGGGACCCAAACACCAAGCGCTCCCGCGGCTTCGGCTTCGTCACGTATTCATCAGTGGAAGAAGTCGATGCTGCCATGAACGCACGGCCACACAAAGTGGACGGCAGAGTCGTTGAACCAAAGAGAGCGGTGTCCAGAGAGGTAGGGAGGGAGCTGCTGCCGTAACCGAAGCGTTCCAGGCCGAGCTGTGCCCGTTCTGCAGAGCCCAAGCAAAGCTCAGCCGTTGCCTCAGCTCAGCCACGCAGAGCTGGGACGCCCCAGGGCTCCAAACCCACGCCGCGTTCTCCCCCGCAGGATTCGCAGCGACCCGGAGCTCACCTCACAGTCAAGAAGATCTTTGTGGGCGGCATAAAGGAAGATACAGAAGAGCATCACTTGAGAGACTATTTTGGCCAATATGGCAAAATTGAAGTCATTGAGATCATGACAGACCGTGGCAGCGGCAAGAAGAGGGGCTTCGCCTTCGTTACCTTTGACGACCACGACTCTGTCGACAAGATTGTCAGTAAGTGCAGAGCTCTGGGGGGGCCGGGGCTCGCTCCCGTCGCCCCGTAACCCCCCCTCCATCCCTGCAGTTCAGAAATACCACACTGTGAACGGCCACAACTGCGAGGTGAGGAAAGCCCTCTCGAAGCAGGAGATGGCCAGCGCCTCAGCCAGCCAGCGAGGTGAGCGCATCCACAGCCTCGCTGCTGCCGCGGCTCAGCCCGCTCCGTTCCTAAAGGCCATTTTCTCCCCCCCCTTTTTAGGCCGCAGCGGTTCCGGGAACTTCGGAGGCGGCCGCGGAGGTGGATTCGGTGGCAACGACAACTTCAGCCGCGGCGGCAACTTCGGTGGCCGTGGTAAGTGGCTCGGGGGGGGGCAGCCCCCAGCCGCAGGGACGCCGTCGGCCCGACCCAGAGTTCACACGTAGCCCAAATGCCGCCCGCCGCTTCGGCTGCCACCACCACCACCACCACCACCACCACCACCACCCACCCCCCCCGGCTGCCCGCCGGAGCTCCTCTCCTCCCTCCACGCCGAGATTTGGCCGTCCGAATTTTCACTCCGGCAACTTAAACCGCCGTCTTCCCCCCTTCCCCAAGGTTCTGGAACGGATTGAACACAACGGTTTGTTCTTTTCAGGTGGGTTTGGTGGCAGCCGCGGTGGCGGTTATGGCGGCGGCGGAGACGGCTATAATGGATTTGGCAATGACGGTAAGGCCAGAGCGGGATCTTGCCACGAGCCGAGGACGCCAGCCGGCCCCGTGGCCTGGCCCACACCGCGGACGCAGCCGACCGCACTGCCGAACCCGGAGCCCGGCCTCCAAGCGCCCGCAGGGACGGCCGGCAGAGCTCAGCGCCCTCCTTCCTCTCCCACCAGGTTACGGCGGCAGCGGTCCCGGTTATTCCGGTGGCAACCGGGGTTACGGAGGCAGCAGCACCTACGACGGCTACAACAACGGCGGGGGGGGAGTTCGGGGGCGGGCAGCGGAGGCCGTCGTCCTGCCCGGGGACCCGCGCTGGCTGTGCGGAACGGCCTCTCTGAAGCTGGCACAGGTGAGCCCCGCAGCCACGCTCCATCCCTGCCTTCTGCTTTAAGGCATTAAGGCACCTCCGGCCCTGGGCTGGCTCTTCGCTCCCTGTTAAGCTCCAGCTATAGGGCACGGCTGCCTCTGCACTCCCTGTCGTGTCCCAGCTATAGGGCACACTGCCTTTAGATTCCCTGTCATGTCCCAGCTATAGGGCATGCTGCCTTTAGATTCCCTGTCGTGTCCCAGCTATAGGGCACGCTGCCTTTAGATTCCCTGTCGTGTCCCAGCTATAGGGCACGCTGCCTCTCCACTCCCTGTTGTGTCCCAGCTATAGGGCACGCTGCCTTTAGATTCCCAATCATGTCCCAGCCATAGGGCACGCTGCCTTTAGATTCCCTGTCGTGTCCCA
>NW_011213803.1:0-468 GCF_000146605.3 Meleagris gallopavo
TGCAGAGCCATGCAGAGCCATGCAGAGCCATGCAAAGCAATGCAGAGCAGTGCAGAGCCATGCAGAACCGTGCAGAGCCCCAGCAGAGCCATGCAGAGCAACGCAGAGCCATGCAGAGCCCCAGCAGAGCCATGCAGAGCAGTGCAGAACCGTGCAGAGCCCCAGCAGAGCCATGCAGAGCAGTGCAGAGCAGTGCAGAGCCATGCAGAGCAGTGCAGAGCCATGCAGAGCAGTGCAGAGCCATGCAGAGCCATGCAGAGCCATGCAAAGCAATGCAGAGCAGTGCAGAGCCATGCAGAGCCGTGCAGAGCCATGCAGAGCAACGCAGAGCCATGCAGAGCTGTGCAGAGCCATGCAGAGCAGTGCAGAGCCATGCAGAGCCACGCAGAGCCATGCAGAGCCCCAGCAGAGCCCCAGCAGAGCCATGCAGAGCCGTGCAGAGCCATGCAGAGCCGTGCAGAGCCATGC
>NW_011213804.1:0-849 GCF_000146605.3 Meleagris gallopavo
AGACCCATAGAGACCCATAGAGACCCCATAGAGACCCATAGAGACCCCTAGAGCCCTATAGAGACCCATAGAGACCCCAAAGGATCCCACTGAGACCCCGTAGAGCCCCATAGGGACCCCATAGGACCCCATAGAGACCCATAGAGACCCCATAGGACCCATAGAGACCTCACAGAGACCCACAGAGACCCATAGAGACCCCATAGGATCCCACAAAGACCCATAGAGACCCATAGAGACCCATAGAGACCCATAGAGACCCCATAGGATCCCACTGAGACCCCATAGAGACCCACAGAGATCCCATAGAGACCCACAGAGATCCCATAGAGACCCATAGAGACCCCAGTGTCCCATAAAGACCCCATAGAAACCCATAGAGACCCATAGAGACCCCATAGGACCCATAGAGACCCCATAGAGACCCATAGAGACCCCAGTGTCCCATAAAGACCCCATAGAAACCCATAGAGACCCATAGAGACCCCATAGGACCCATAGAGACCCCATAGAGACCCACAGAGACCCACAGAGACCCCATAGAGACCCCATAGAAACCCACAGAGACCCATAGAGACCCATAGAGACCCATAGAGACCCCACAGGACCCCATAGAGACCCATAGAGACCCCATAGGACCCATAGAGACCTCACAGAGACCCATAGAGACCCCATAGGATCCCACAAAGACCCATAGAGACCCATAGAGACCCCTAGAGCCCCATAGAGACCCCATAGGATCCCACTGAGACCCCATAGAGACCCACAGAGACCTCATAGGACCCACAGAGACCCCATAGGACCCATAGAGACCTCACAGAGACCCATAGAGACCCCATAGGATCCCAC
>NW_011213805.1:0-1185 GCF_000146605.3 Meleagris gallopavo
GGTCCATAGGCTGCGCCCCATCCGGACCTCTGAGCCCCCGATCTGTGGGGATGAGCCCCACCTCGACCCACTTTGAGCCCCCAATCTATGGGGCTGAGCCCCACTTCAACCCACTCTGAGCCCCCAGTCTGGGGCTGTGCCGCACCTCGATCCACTCTGAGCCCCCAATCTGTGGGGCTGAGCCCCACTTCGACCCACTCTGAGCCCCCCGATCTGTGGGGCTGAGCCCCACTTCGACCCACTCTGAGCCCCCAATCTGTGGGGCTGAGCCCCACTTCAACCCACTCTGAGCCCCCTGATCTGTGGGGATGAGCCCCACCTCGACCCACTTTGAGCCCCCAATCTATGGGGTCTGTGCCCCATTCCCAGCCTAGAGATGGGGGTCTGAGCCCCCCGATCTATGGGGCTGAGCTCCACCTCGACCCACTCTGAGCCCCCAAATCTATGGGGCTGAGCCCCACCTCGACCCACTCTGAGCCCCCAATCTATGGGGCTGACCCCCACCTCGACCCACCGTGAGCCCCCCGATCTGTGGGGCTGAGCCCCACCACGACCCACTCTGAGCCCCCAATCTATGGGGCTGACCCCCACCTCGACCCACTTTGAGCCTCCCAACCTATGGGGCTGAGACCCACTTTGAGTCGCCCAACCTATGGGGCTGAGTCCACCTCAACCCACTCTGAGCCCCCAATCTGTGGGGCTGAGCCCCACCTCGACCCACTTTGAGCCTCCCAACCTATGGGGCTGAGTCCACCTCAACCCACTCTGAGCCCCCAATCTGTGGGACTGAGCCCCACCTCAACGCACTTTGAGCCCCCAATCTATGGGGCTGACCCCCACCTCGACCCACTCTGAGCCCCCAATCTATGGGGCTGAGCCCCACTTCGACCCACTCTGAGCCCCCCGATCTGTGGGGATGAGCCCCACCTCGACCCACTTTGAGCCTCCCAACCTATGGGGTCTGTGCCCCACTTTGAGTCGCCCAACCTATGGGGCTGAGTCCACCTCAACCCACTCTGAGCCCCCAATCTGTGGGGCTGAGCCCCACTTCGACCCACTCTGAGCCCCCCGATCTGTGGGGATGAGCCCCACCTCGACCCACTCTGAGCCTCCAATCTATGGGGTCTGTGCCCCATTCCCAGCCTAGAGATGGGGGTCTGAGCCCCCCGATCTATGGGGCTGAGC
>NW_011213806.1:0-435 GCF_000146605.3 Meleagris gallopavo
ACAACACCCCGTAACACCCCATGGCACCCCACAGCACCCCACAGCACCCCATAGCACCTTATAGCCCCCCACGACACCTCGTAACACCCCATGGCACCCCACAACACCCCACAGCACCCCATAGCACCTTATAGCCCCCCACGACACCTCATAACACCCCATGGCACCCCACAACACCCCACAGCACCCCACAGCACCTCATAGAACCCTACAACACCCCGTAACACACCATGGCACCCCACAGCACGCCACAGCACCCCATAGCACCTTATAGCCCCCCACGACACCTCATAACACCCCATGGCACCCCACAACACCCCACAGCACCTCATAGAACCCTACAACACCCCGTAACACCCCACAGACATCCCACAACGCCCCATAGCACCCCACAACACCCCGTAACACCCCATGGCACCCCACAACACCCCACAG
>NW_011213807.1:0-768 GCF_000146605.3 Meleagris gallopavo
CCTGGTGCCGGCCTCTCTGGCCGTGCTTCAGGCCCGTGGGCTGGTGCCAGCCTTTCAGGACTTGGCTTTAGGCTCCACGGCCGGTGCCAGCCCGTCTGGCTGTAGATGTGGCTTTAAGCCCCGGCTCTGGTGCTGGCCTCTGTGGCTCTAACTGTGGCATTATGGCCCAGGGCAGGTGCTGGCTCTCTGGCTGGGGCTTCAGACTTCAGGGCCGGCACTGGCCTCTCAGGCTGTGGCTTTAGGCCCAAAGCTGGCGCTGGCTTCTTGTGTTGTGGCTTCAGGTTTAGGCCCAGGACTGGTGCCAGCCTTTCTGGCTGGGGCTGTGGCTTTAATCCCCAGGGTCAGTGCTGGCCACTCAGGCTGTGGCTTCAGGTCCCATGGCCAGTGCCAGTCTCTCTGGCTGTGTTTTTAAACCCCAGGGCCACTCCTGGCTTCTCTGGCAGCATCTTTAGGCCCTGGGACGTGTGCCAGCCTCTCTAACTGGGGCTGTGACCTTAAGCTCCTGGACTGGATCCAGCCTTTTGGGCTCTGGCCCAAAGTCACCAGGGCTGGTACCATATTTTAAGAAAACAACATGAGGGCCACCCAATGGCGTTTTCTGAAGTAACAAAACAGAGAAATTAAGATGACTCTTGTGTAACCAGCCTGGGTCATCCTCTCGCTCAGGCACCGCATGATCACACCCAGGAGATGTTGCCCCTAGGCTTGGATTTGGGCTTCCAAGCAATCAGCAAGCATTTGCATGGGTCAGCCCCTGGTTTTGTGAGA
>NW_011213808.1:0-660 GCF_000146605.3 Meleagris gallopavo
GTATGGAATGGGGGTGTCCCAGTATGAGTGGGGGTGTCCCAGTATGGAATGGGGCGTCCCAGTATGGAGTGGGGGTGTCCCAGTATGGAATGGGGGTGTCCCAGTATGGAGTGGGGGTGTCCCAGTATGGAATGGGGCGTCCCAGTATGGAGTGGGAGTGTCCCAGTATGGAGTGGGGGTGTCCCAGTATGTATGGGGGTGTCCCAGTATGGAATGGGGGTGTCCCAGTATGGAGTGGGGGCATCCCAGTATGGAGTGGGGGTGTCCCAGTATGGAGTGGGGGCATCCCAGTACATATGGGGACGCCTGTTGGGGTCTGGGGGTGTCCCAGTATGGAGTGGGAGTGTCCCAGTATGGAGTGGGAGTGTCCCTGTATGGAATGGGGGTGTCCCAGTATGTATGGGGGCACCTGTTGGGGTCTGGGGGTGTCCCAGTATGTATGGGGGTGTCCCAGTATGTATGGGGGTGTCCCAGTATGGAGTGGGGGTGTCCCAGTATGGAATGGGGGTGTCCCAGTATGGAATGGGGGTGTCCCAGTATGGAGTGGGGGTGTCCCAGTATGGAGTGGGTGCATCCCAGTACGTATGGGGTCACCTGTTGGGGTCTGGGGTGCCCCGTGGGAACTCGTCAGTGGGCACCGCAGTGGGAGTGGGGGCACAG
>NW_011213809.1:0-906 GCF_000146605.3 Meleagris gallopavo
CCCCATTGTCACCATGTCCCCCCCCCATAGGGGATATCGGGACCCCCGGGGACGCAGGGACCGCCGGGAGCACCGGGAGACCCTGGCGAGAGGGTGAGTCCCCGTTGTCACCCATTGTCACCCACTGTCACCTATGGGCGCCCATGGGCACCCATTGTCACCTATGGGCACCCATTGTCACCTATTGTCACCTATTGTCACCCATAGGCACCCATTGTCACCCACTGTCACCTATGGGCACCCATAGGCACCCATTGTCACCTATTGTCACCTACGGGCACCCATAGGCACCCATTGTCACCTATTGTCACCTATGGGCACCCATAGGCACCCATTGTCACCCACTGTCACCTATTGCCCCCTATTGCCCCCACTGTCCCCATTGTCTCCCATTGTCCTCCAATGTCCCCATAATGTCCCCATTGTTCCCATTGCCCCCATAATGACCCCATTACTTCACCACTGACCCCATTGTCCCCCATTGTCCCTATTGCCCCCAAATGTCCCCCATTGTCCCTATTGACCCCAAATGTCCCTATTGACCCCAAATGTCCCCAAATGCCCCTATTGCCCCCAAATGTCCCCCATTGTCCCTATTGCCCCAAATGTCCCTATTGACCCCAAATGTCCCTATTGCCCCAAATGTCCCTATTGCCCCAAATGTCCCCAAATGTCCCTATTGCCCCAAATGTCCCTATTGCCCCAAATGTCCCTATTAACCCCAAATGTCCCCAAATGTCCCTATTGCCCCAAATGCCCCTATTGCCCCAAATGCCCCTATTGACCCCAAATGTCCCTATTGCCCCAAATGCCCCTATTGACCCCAAATGTCCCTATTGCCCCAAATGCCCCTATTGACCCCAAATGCCCCTATTGACCCCAAATGTCCCTATTGCCCCAAATGCC
>NW_011213810.1:0-2803 GCF_000146605.3 Meleagris gallopavo
GGGGACACTTTGGGGACACCTCGGGGACACCTTGGGGACATTTTGGGGACACCTCAGGGACACTTTGGGGACACTTTGGAGACACTTCGGGGACGCTTTGGGGACACCTTGTTACACCATAGGGACACTGCAGGAACACCTTGGAGACACCTTGGGGACACTTTGGGGACACCTTGGGGACACCTCGGGGACACCTTGGAGATACCCTGGAGACACCCTGGGGACACCGCAGGGACAGCTCGGGGACACCCTGAGGACAGCTCGGGGACACCTTGGGGACACTTTGGGGACACCTCGGGGACACCTTGGGGACATTTTGGGGACACCTCAGGGACACTTTGGGGACACTTTGGAGACACTTCGGGGACGCTTTGGGGACACCTTGTTACACCATAGGGACACTGCAGGAACACCTTGGAGACACCTTGGGGACACTTTGGGGACACCTCGGGGACACCTTGGAGATACCCTGGAGACACCCTGGGGACACCCTGGGGACACCTCGGGGACATTTTGGGGACACTTTGGGGACACCTCGGGGACACCCTGGGGACACTTTGGGGACACCTTGGGGACACCTCGGGGACACCTTGGAGATACCCTGGAGACACCTCGGGGACACCTCGGGGACACTTTGGGCACACTTTGGAGACACTTTGGGGACACCTCGGGGACACCTTGGAGATACCCTGGAGACACCCTGGGGACACCTTGGGGACAGCTCGGGGACACCCTGAGGACACCTCGGGGACACCTTGGGGACACCTCAGGGACACCTCGGGGACACCTTGGAGATACCTTGGGGACACTTTGGGGACACCCTGGGGCACTTCGGGGACACCTTGGGGACACCACAGGGACACAGCAGGGACACCTTGGGGACACCCTGGGGCACCTCGGGGATACCTTGGAGATACCTTGGGGACATTTTGGGGACACCTCAGGGACACTTTGGAGACACCTCGGGGACACTTTGGGAACACCTTGGGGACACTTCGGGGACACCTCACGAACACCTTGGGGACACCTCGGGGACACTTTGGGGACACCTCGGGGACACCTTGTTACACCATAGGGACACTGCAGGAACACTTTGGGGACACCTTGGGGACACTTCGGGGACACCTCAGGGACACTTCGGGGACATCTCGTTACACCATGGGGACACTGCAGGGACACCTTGGGGACAGTTTGGGGACATCCTGGGGACACTTTAGGGTCATCCTGGGGACACCTCAAAGACACTGCAGGGACGGGAACACCTTGGGGACACCTCGGTGACACCACAAGGACACCTCAGGGACGCTTTGGGGACACCTTGGGGACGCTTCAGGAACACCTCGTTAGAGAACCATGGGGACAGATTGGAGACACTGCAGGGACACCTTGGGGACATCTTGGGGACACCACAGGGACACCATCCCCACAGGGGTGGGAACACCTTGGGGACATTCTGGGGACACTTTGGGGACAGCTTGGGAATACTGCAGCGACACCATAGGGACTCGGGGACACCATGGGGACATCTCAGGGTCACTGGGGACAGCTTGGGGACACAGTGGAGATCCCTCAGGGACACCCGTGGGGTGCTGTGGGGACACACTGGGGACGCGTTGGGGACATGATAGGGACACGATGGGGACAGGATGGGGACACTGTGGGGACAAGTTGGGGACACGTTGGGGACACATTGGGGATGTGTTGGGGACACACGGGGACATGTTGGGGACACGTTGTGGACACTTTGGGACACACGGGGGACACACTGGGGACACACTGAGGACACACGGGGGACACGTGGACACACTGGGGACACATGGGAGACACACTGGGGACACGTTGGGGACACTTTGGGACACATGGGGGACACAGGGGACACTTTGGGGACATGTTGGCGACACGTTGGGGACAGGATGGGGACAGGATGGGGAAACGGGGACAGGATGAGGACAGGAAGGGGACATGTTGGGGACACTTTGGGGACATGTTGGGGACAGGATGGTGACATGTTGAGGACAGGATGGGGACACGTTGGGGACACGGGGACAGGATGAGGACAGGATGGGGACACGTTGAGGACAGGATGGGGACACGTTGGGGACAGGATGAGGACAGGATGGGGACACACTGGGGACACGTTGGGGACATGCTGGGGACAGGACGGGGACACATTGGGGACACGTTGGGGACAGGATGAGGACAGGATGGGGACACGTTGGGGACACGTTGGGGACAGGATGGGGACAGGATAGGGACACGCTGGGGACACGCTGGGGACAGAATGGGGACAGGATGGGGACACACTGGGGACACGTTGGGGACAGGATGGGGACACATTGGGGACACGTTGGGGACACGTTGAGGACAGGATGAGGACAGGATGGGGACACACTGGGGACACGCTGGGGACACGTTGGGGACACGCTGGGGACACGCTGGGAACACGTTGGGGACAGGATGGGGACACACTGGGGACACGTTTGGGACAGGATGAGGACAGGATGGGGACACACTGGGGACACGCTGGGGACACGTTGGGTACACGCTGGGGACAGGATGAGGACACGTTGGGGACATGTTGGGGACACGCTGGGGACACGTTGGGGACACTCTGGGGACAGGATGAGGACACATTGGGGACACGTTGGGGACAGGATGGGGACACGCTGGGGACACGCTCGGGACATGTTGGGGACACGCTGGTGACAGGATGAGGACACGTTGGGGACACGTTGGGGGCACATTGGGGACACGTTGGGGACACGTTGGGGGCACTTTGGGGACACGTTGGGGACACGTTGGG
>NW_011213811.1:0-1743 GCF_000146605.3 Meleagris gallopavo
GGGGTGATGGAGCTGTGGGGTGTCCCATGATGGTGGAGCTGTGGGGCAGGGCTCGTTTTGGGGTGATGGAGCTGTGGGGTGTCCCATGATGATGGAGCTGTGGGGCAGGGCTCGTTTTGGGGTGATGGAGCTGTGGGGTGTCCCATGATGGTGGAGCTATGGGGCAGGGCTCGTTTTGGGGTGATGGAGCTGTGGGGTGTCCCATGATGGTGGAGCTATGGGGCAGGGCTCGTTTTGGGGTGATGGAGCTGTGGGGCAGGGCTCGTTTTGGGGTGATGGAGCTGTGGGGTGTCCCATGATGGTGGAGCTGTGGGGCATTGCTTGTTTTGGGGTGATGGAGCTGTGGGGTGTCCCATAATGGTGGAGCTGTGGGGCAGGGCTCGTTTTGGGGTGATGGAGCTGTGGGGTGTCCCCTGATGATGGAGCTATGGGGCAGGGCTCGTTTTGGGGTGATGGAGCTGTGGGGTGTCCCATGATGATGGAGCTGTGGGGCAGGGCTCGTTTTGGGGTGGTGGAGCTGTGGGGCATTGCTTGTTTTGGGGTGATGGAGCTGTGGGGTGTCCCATGATGATGGAGCTATGGGGCAGGGCTCCTTTTGGGGTGATGGAGCCATTCTGGGTAGATTGGGGTCATGGAATCGTGAGTATGGCTCATTTTGGGGTGATGGAGCTATGGGGCACGGCTTGTTTTGGGGTGATGGATTTGTTGTGCATCCCATGATGACGGAGTTACGGGGTATTGAGTGTTTTGGGGTGGTGGAGCCATTCTGGGTAGATGGGAGGCATGGAATCGTGGACTCATTGTGGGGTGATGGAGATACGGGGTGTTCCATGATATGGAGCTGTGGGGCATTGCTCCTTTTGGGGCGATGGGTCCGTGGGGATGTGGCTCATGTTGGGGTGATGGGGCCATGGGATATTGCTCCTTTTGGGGTGATGGAGCTTTGGGTTCTGGCTCCTTTTGGGGTGGTGGAGCTTTGGGTTCTGGCTCCTTTTGGGGTGGTGGAGCTTTGGGATCTGGCTCCTTTTGGGGTGGTGGAGCTCTGGGATCTGGCTCGTTTTGGGGTGGTGGAGCTTTGAGATCTGGCTCGTTTTGGGGTGATGGAGCTTTGGGATCTGGCTCCTTTTGGGGTGATGGAGCTTTGGGATCTGGCTCCTTTTAGGGTGGTGGAACTTTGGGATCTGGCTCGTTTTGGGGTGGTGGAGCTTTGGGATCTGGCTCGTTTTGGGGTGGTGGAGCTTTGAGATCTGGCTCGGTTTGGGGCTGATGGGCAGTGGAACGTTGCTGATGTTGGGGATGACGAAGCGGTGGGACGTTGCTCATTTTTGAGGTGATGGAGCCATGGGATGTGGCTCATTTTAGGGTGGTAAAGTGGTGGGATGTGGCTCATTTTTGGGGTGATGGAGCCATTGGACACGGCTCATTTTGGGATGACGGAGCCATGGGATGTCGCTCATTTTTGGGGTGACGGAGCCATTGGACACGGCTCATTTTGGGATGACAGAGCCATGGGATGTCGCTCATTTTTGGGATGACGGAGCCATTGGACACGGCTCATTTTGGGATGATGGAGCCATGGGATGTCGCTCATATTGGGATGACGGAGCCATGGGATGTCGCTCATTTTGGGATGACGGCCATAGGGGGCGGTGGGGGGGAGTGCTGGGGTGGGGGCGAGCCCCCGGGGGGAGGCCGAGCATGCAGTGCCCCCGCAGCAGCAGCAGGAAGCGTTGGCCGCCCGCC
>NW_011213812.1:0-1392 GCF_000146605.3 Meleagris gallopavo
ACCAGTGCAATGAGTGTGCATCAGGCAGTGAGTGTGCACCAGGTGTAGCACTGTGTGTTGTGTGTGCAACGAGTGTGCACTGTATGAGTGTGCACCAGACGTGCCACTGTGCAATGAGTGTGCATTGTGCTCTGCAATGAGTGTGCACCAGGCATTGCACTGTGTGTCTTCTGTGCAACGAGTGTGCACTGGGCAGTGAGTGTGCACCAGGCATGGCACTGTGCAATGAGTGTGCAATGAGTGTGCACTGTATGAGTGTGCACCAGGCGTTGCACTGTGCGTCGTGTGTGCAGTGAGTGTACACTGCAGTGAGTGTGCACCAGGCATGGCACTGTGCAATGAGTGTGCAATGAGTGTGCACTGCAGTGAGTGTGAACCAGGCGTTGCACTGTGCATCGTGTGTGCAATGATTGTGCACTATATGAGTGTGCATCAGGCAGTGAGTGTGCACCAGGCGTTGCACTGTGCAACGCCATGTGTGCAACGAGTGTGCAGTGTATGAGTGTGCACCAGGTGTTACACTGTGCAACATGTGTGCAATGAATGTGCCCCGGGCAGTGAGTGTGTACCAGGCATTGCACTATGCAACGAGTGTGCATTGTGCAATGATCGTGCAACGGATATGGCGCTGTGCATCGTGTGTGCAATGAGTGTGAGTGTGCACTGCAGTGAGTGTGCACCAGGCATTGCACTGTGCAACGAGTGTGCACTGTATGAGTGTGCACCAGGCACGGCGCACTGCACTGTGTGTGCAACGATTGTGAGTGTGCTCTGCAGTGAGTGTGCAGCAGGCGTTGCACTGTGCGTCGTGTGTGCAGTGAGTGTACACTGCAGTGAGTGTGCACCAGGCATGGCACTGTGCAATGAGTGTGCAATGAGTGTGCACTGTATGAGTGTGCACCAGGCGTTGCACTGTGCATCGTGTGTGCAATGATTGTGCACTATATGAGTGTGCATCAGGCAGTGAGTGTGCACCAGGCGTTGCACTGTGCACTGTGTGTGCAATGAGTGTGCACTGGGCAGTGATTGTGCACCAGGCGTTGCACTGTTCAATGAGTGTGCATTGTGCAACGAGCGTGCAACGGAAATGGTGCTGTGCATCGTGTGTGCAACGAGTGTGAGTGTGCACCAGGCAGTGAGTGTGCACCAGGCATTGCACTGTGCATCGTGTGTGCATTGTGCAACCAGTGTGCAACAGATATGGCGCTGTGCATCGTGTGTGCAACGATTGTGAGTGTGCACTGCAGTGAGTGTGCACCAGGCTTGGCACTGTGCATCGTGTGTGCAACGAGTGTGAGTGTGCACGGCAGTGCATGTGCACCAGGCGTTGCACACGCGTCGTGCAATCAGTGCAAGCATGGGCTGCGTGTGCACCTTGCAACGAGTGTGCGC
>NW_011213813.1:0-1160 GCF_000146605.3 Meleagris gallopavo
TTGGGGGATGAATGCAGCTCTGGGAGGGGCTGCAGCGTTATTTATACCGAGAGGAGATGCGAATGGTTCTCTCTGCCGAGTGAAAGAAATAACAATTCAGGTTCGAAAAGAGCCGAAAACCACACGACAGGAAACCCAAATTGTACAAATGCAGATGCGAGTGGAAAATGCTCCGCGCCGGGCGAGCTGCCTTTCACCTCTGCTAAAAATAAAGCTGCCTCATTAGGGTCGATGGGGCCGCGATAACGCCGTGCCTTCACCCCATCTTTTTCCATGGGACGCAGCTTTCCGGGGGGGTTCGGCCCTTTTTGGGGTGGATTCGGGTGATTTGAGGCCGATGGAGGGGTGAGTTTGGAGGTGGGGTTTGTGTGGGTGCTCCCCTCCCTCACCCATGCTGGGGTTGGGGTGATTTTGGGTGGGCAGCGTGAGCCAAAAGGGTGTTGGGAGGGGTGGGGAGGGGGAGTTTTAAGGGTGTCTGTGGGTGGAACGAGGCAAAGCCACATCCTGCGGCTGTGTGGGATGCGGGGGGAGGAAGGTGGGAGCTGAGCATGGTGGGGATGTGGGGGGTACAAGCAGAGCTCCCCCAGAGCTGCCCACCCCCTTTTCATGCCCATCCCCCTCAGCCTCAGTTTCCCCACTCGGAGCCACAGTGCCCCACATGCATGGGGATGGAGGGGGGTGATGGGGGCAGGCCGTGCCCCCCCCCGCCTCCCTCACCACCTCCCTGGGAGGATATCGTGGGAGGAGGGTGGCAGCGAGGCCTGTGAGTCACCCATGTCCTCACCTCACACCTGCAGACCCTGCTGAGTGCACCTGCACCGCCCCCCCCCCCAAATCCCCCACTGTTGCAATGGGGAATGATGGGCGAGAGAAAAAGGAAGAGAGAACCATGGGATGCAGGTGGGGGGGGGGGTGAAGGAATGCTGAGTTTTGGGTGCACCCCAAAGGGTGGTGGATGTGGTTCGAGGATGCGCTGAGATGGGGATATCGGTGTCCGGGAGGAGGGGGGGGGTTCTGCTTTTCCCTGTGTGCCACAGTGCTGTGGGACCCCCATGTGGGGCTGCATCGGGGTGGGTTGGGTGGCATACTGGGCCCCTTTGGGTCCAGCTCCAGCCCCCCTGTGGCACTGGGGAGCCCGAAAAGGGTGGAGGATGGGGAGG
>NW_011213814.1:0-1368 GCF_000146605.3 Meleagris gallopavo
GATTATTGGTTGGGGAGGTTGGGAATATGGGGTGGGGAGGTTGGGACCGTTAGGACCGGAATCACAAGGATTAGGAGTGGGATTATGGGTGTAGGACTGGAATTACAAGCGTTAGGACCGGAAACACATGGATTAGGAGTGAGATTATGGGTGTAGGACTGGAATTACAGGCATTAGGACTGGAAACACATGGATTAGGAGTGGGATTATGGGTGTCGGAGTGGGATTACAGGCGTTAGGACTGGAAACACATGGATTAGGAGGGGATTATGGGTGTAGGACTGGAATTACAAGCGTTAGGACCGGAAACACATGGATTAGGAGTGGGATTATGGGTGTCGGAGTGGGATTACAGGCGTTAGCACCGGAACCACATGGATTAGGAGTGGGATTATGGGTGTAGGACTGGAATTACAACCGTTAGGACAGGAAACACATGGATTAGGAGTGGGACTATGGGTGTAGGAGAGGGATTACAGGCATTAGGACCGGAACCACATGGATTAGGAGTGGGATTATGAGTGTAGGACTGGAATTACAGGCGTCAGGACTGGAAACACATGGATTAGGAGTGGGATTATGGGAGTCGGAGTGGGATTACAGGCATTAGGACCGGAAACACATGGATTATGAGTGAGATTATGGGTGTAGGACTGGAATTACAACCGTTAGGACAGGAAACACGTGGATTAGGCCTGGAATGACGTCTTGAGGACAAGGATTACAGGGATTAGGACCGGGATTAGGCAGATTAGGAGCGGGATTAAGAGGCGCGGACCTTGGCCTTGCCCTGGAAGTTGAAGGTGAGGACGAATTCCCCGCGCCGCGTCTCGCTCTGCCGCACCAGGAAAACGCCGTGAGCTCCGGCGCCGCCGGCCAGGACCAACTGCGCCGCCCGCAGCCGCGACAGCGTCCCGTGGAACCAGGGGTGCTCCAGCAGCCCCACTGCGGGACACAGAAACCCCATAGGGACCCCATAGGGACCCCAAATCCCATAGGGACCCCATAGGGATCCCAAATCCCATAGGAACCCCATAGGGATCCCAAATCCTACAGGGACCCCATAGGGACCCCAAATCCCATAGGGACCCCATAGGGATCCAAAAACCCATACAGACCCCATAGGGATCCAAAAACCCATACAGACCCCATAGGGACACACAGGGACCCCAAATCCCGTAGGAACCCCATAGGGACACAGAGAGACCCCAAATCCCATAGGAACCCCATAGGAACCCCATAGGGACACAGAGAGACCCCAAATCCCATAGGGACCCCACAGACACAGCGTCCCGTGGAACCAGGGGTGCTCCAGCAGCCCCACTGCGGGACACAGAAACCCCATAGGGACCCCATAGGGACCCCAAA
>NW_011213815.1:0-849 GCF_000146605.3 Meleagris gallopavo
CCTGTGGAGCTCCTATAGGGTTATGGGGTCCCTATGGGGTCTGTGGGGGTATGGGGTCCCTATGGAGCTCCTATAGGGTTATGGGGTCCCTATGGGGTTATGGGGTCAGTGGGGTCCCAATGGGGTCCCTGTGGCATTATGGGGTCTCTATGCGGTCTATGGAGCTCCAATAGGGTTATGGGGTCCCTATGGGGTCCCTGTGGGGTTATGGGGTCCCTATGGAGCTCCAATAGGGTTATGGGGTCCCTATGGGGTCTGTGGGGTTATGGGATCCCTGGGGAGCTCCTATAGGGTTATGGGGTCCCTATGGGGTCTGTGGGGTTATGGGGTCTCTATGGAGCTCCTATAGGGTTATGGGGTCCCTATGGGGTTATGGGGTCAGTGGGGTCCCAATGGGGTCCCCGTGGCATTATGGGGTCTCTATGGAGTCTATGGAGCTCCAATAGGGTTATGGGGTCCCTATGGGGTCTGTGGGGTTATGGGGTCTCTATGGAGCTCCTATAGGGTTATGGGGTCCCTATGGGGTCTGTGGGGTTATGGGATCCCTGGGGAGCTCCTATAGGGCTGTGGGGTCCCTGTAGGGTCCCTGTGGGGTTATGGGGTGAGGATGAAGATGAAGGTGGGGATGAAGATGAGGATGAAGCTGAAGGTGGGGATGAAGATGAGGATGAGGGTGGGGCCGAAGACGATGAAGATGAAGATGGGGATGGAGATGAAGGTGGGGATGAAGATGAGGATGAAGATGAGGATGAAGGTGGGGATGGGGATGAAGATGAGGATGAAGGTGGGGATGAAGATGAGGATGAAGGTGGGGAGGGGATGAAGATGAGGATGAAGGTGGGGATGAAG
>NW_011213816.1:0-1562 GCF_000146605.3 Meleagris gallopavo
CACCGGTCACCAATGCCACCCAATGGCACCCAATGGCACCCATGGGTCACCAATGCCACCCAATGGCACCCAGTGCCACCCATCAGTCACCAATGCCACCCATCGGTTGCCAATGCGACCCAACAGCACCCAATGCCACCCACCGGTCACCAATGGCACCCAATGGCACCCAATGGCACCCATGGGTCGCCAATGCCACCCAATGGCACCCACGGGTCACCAACGGCACAGAATGCCCACCATATGTCACTAATGCCACCCAATGCCACCCAATGGTCACCATGTGCCACTAATGCCATCCAATGACACCCAATGCCACCCATCGGTCACCAATGCCACCCAATAGCACCCATCGGTCACCAATGCCACCCAATGGCACCCATCGGTCACCAATGCCACCCAATGCCACCCATCGGTCATCAATGCCACCCAATGGCACCCAATGCCACCCATCGGTCACCAATGGCACCCAATGCCCACCATATGTCACTAATGCCACCCAATGGCACCCATGGGTCACCAATGGCACCCAACGCCACCCATTGGTCACCAATGCCACCCAATGCCCACCATATGTCACTAATGCCACCCAATGCCACCCATTGGTCACCAATGGCACCCAATGCCACCCATCGGTCACCAATGCCACCCATCGGTCACCAATGCCACCCAATGGCACCTATGGGTCGCCAATGCCACCCAATGGCACCCAATGGCACCCATCGGTCACCAATGGCACCCAATGGCACCCACCGGTCACCAATGCCACCCAATGGCACCTATGGGTCGCCAATGCCACCCAACAGCACCCAATGCCACCCATCGGTCACCAATGCCACCCAATGCCACCCACCGGTCACCAATGCCACCCAATAGCACCCATGGGTCACCAATGCCACCCAATGCCCACCATATGTCACTAATGCCACCCAATGCCACCCAATGCCCACCAATGGCACCCAATGCCACCCATCAGTCACCAATGGCACCCAATGGCACCCACCGGTCACCAATGACACCCAATGCCACCCACCGGTCACCAATGCCACCCAATGGCACCCATCGGTCACCAATGGCACCCAACAGCACCCAATGCCACCCATCGGTCACCAATGGCACTCAATGGCACCCAATGCCACCCACCGGTCACCAATGGCACCCAATGCCCACCATATGTCACTAATGCCACCCAAGAGCACCCAATACCACCCATCGATCATTAATGCCACCCAATGACACCCAATGCCACCCACCGGTCACCAATGGCACCCAATGGCACCCATCGGTCATCAATGGCACCCAATGGCACCTATGGGTCGCCAATGCCACCCAATGCCACCCAATGGCACCTATGGGTCACCAATGCCACCCAATGCCACCCAATGCCACCCACCGGTCACCAATGGCACCCAATGGCACCCAATGGCACCCATGGGTCACCAATGCCACCCAATGGCACCCAGTGCCACCCATCAGTCACCAATGCCACCCATCGGTTGCCAATGCGACCCAACAGCACCCAATGCCACCCACCGGTCACCAATGGCACCCAATGGCACCCA
>NW_011213817.1:0-994 GCF_000146605.3 Meleagris gallopavo
TGAGGACGATGCAAAGCAAAGCATGAGGACGATGCAAAGCAACGATGAGGACGATGCAAAGCAATTCTGAGGACGATGCAAAGCAATGCTGAGGACGATGCAAAGCAATTCTGAGGACGATGCAAAGCAAGGCATGAGGACGATGCAAAGCAAAGCATGAGGACGATGCAAAGCAAAGCATGAGGACGATGCAAAGCAATGCTGAGGACGATGCAAAGCAATGCTGAGGACGACGCAAAGCAATGCTGAGGACGACGCAAAGCAATGCTGAGGACGATGCAAAGCAATGATGACGACGATGCAAAGCAATGCTGAGGACGATGCAAAGCAAGGCATGAGGATGATGCAAAGCAACGATGAGGACGATGCAAAGCAATGCTGAGGACAATGCAAAGCAATGCTGAGGACGACACAAAGCAATGCTGAGGACGACGCAAAGCAAGGCCCGCACACAAAGCAGTGCACGAGGACAGCAGTGCACACAAAGCAAAGCTGCAGGAACCGCAGCGCGCACGCGGTCGTCTCTCGGCGCAGCGCCTGCATCGCAGCACGGCTCCCCGCCTCCGTACCGGCGTCAGCATCTGCAGGTTGTCGGCGAAGTTCCCCAGGAAGGCCATGACCGCCATGCGCTGCGGCAGCCGCTCCACCTTGCTGAAGTGCAGCATGAAGCGATCCTCGGCCGACAGCTCGTCCAGCGCCCGGCGCTCGCGCTCGTACTGCCGCAGCGCCTTCACCTCCGCCTCCGTGGGCACGAAGCGCATCAGGCACTCCACAAAATCCACGGGCAGCACGGCCAGATCGAAACTGCGGGGTTGCAGAGCCGCCGTGGGAGCCGGCACGGAGATGGGCTGCTGGGCAACGGTGAGCCCAGGGCAGGCAGCCGACCCAGCTGTGCACCACCGACCCCACTGAGCATCACCCGACCCCACTGAGCATCACCCGACCCCACTGCATTGCAGCTAACCCCACTGAGCATCACCGACCCCACTGAGCA
>NW_011213818.1:0-863 GCF_000146605.3 Meleagris gallopavo
ACTGGTGCCCATTGGTACCTGCTGGTATCCACTGGTGCCCACTGGTACCCACTGGCACTCACTGGTACCCATTGGTACCTGCAGGTATCCACTGGTGCTCACTGGTACACACTGGTACTCACTGGTGCCCACTGGTACCTGCTGGTATCCACTGGTGCCCACTGGTACTCACTGGAACTCACTGGTGCCCATTGGTACCTGCTGGTATCCACTGGTACCCACTGGTACTCACTGGTGCCCATTGGTACCTGCAGGTATCCACTGGTGCCCACTGGTACCCACTGGTACTCACTGGTGCCCATTGGTACCTGCTGGTATCCACTGGTGCCCACTGGTACCCACTGGTACTCACTGGTGCCCATTGGTACTCAATGGAACCCATTGGTACTCACTGGTACTCATTGGAAATCACTGGTACTCACTGATGTCCATTGAAACCCCCTGGTATCCACTGGTACTCAGTGGCACTCACTGGATCCCACTGTTACTCACTGGATCCCACTGGTACTCACTGGATCCCACTGCTTCTCATTGGTACTCCCTGGATCCCACTGGTACTCATTGGTACTCACTGGTACTCAGTGGATCCCACTGGTACTCATTGGTACTCCCTGGATCCCACTGGTACTCTCTGGTGCCCATTGGTATTCACTGGTACTCACTGGATCCCACTGGTACTCATTGGCACTCACTGGATCCCACTGGCACTCACTGGATCCCACTGGCGCTCACTGGATCCCACTGGTACTCACTGGATCCCACTGGTACTCACTGGTACTCACTGGATCCCACTGGTACTCACTGGTACTCACTGGATCCCACTGGAACCCCCTGGTACCCACGGCCACCTCCCCACACACAGC
>NW_011213819.1:0-707 GCF_000146605.3 Meleagris gallopavo
GTTCCCGTTCCCCTTCCTGCTTCCCCCAGCATGAGCAAATCCGGCATCAGCGGGAGGGGGGCAAAAGGCCATGGGGAAATGGTGGGGGGGGCGGGGGGTGGAGCTCAGAGCTGGAGGGATGTGTGGGGATTCTGCTGCTGCTGTGTGCAATGTCACCTCCCAGCCCCCTGGCCCCACCTGTGGGGCATGGGGCAGTGTGGGGCCATACGGGGCCGTGTGGGGCCATACGGGGCTGTGTGGAGTGGGGTGAGGGATAAGCATTGGTTTCAATGCAGCCACATGGGGCTGAATGGGGCCATATAGGGCTAGACAGGGCTATATGGAGCCATATGGGGCTTTATGGGGCCATACAGGGCTGTGTGGGGCCACACGGGGCTGCGTGGAGTGGGGTGAGGGATAAGAATCGGTTTCAATGCAGCCACATGGGGCTGAATGGGGCCATATATGGCTAGACAGGGCTATATGGAGCCATATGGGGCTTTATGGGGCCATACGGGGCTGCGTGGAGTGGGGTGAGGGATAAGCATCAGTTTCAGTGCAGCCACATGGGGCTGAATGGGGCCATATAGGGCTAGACAGGGCTATATGGAGCCATATGGGGCTTTATGGGGCCATACGGGGCTGCGTGGAGTGGGGTGAGGGATAAGCATCAGTTTCAGTGCAGCCACATGGGGCTGAATGGGGCCATATAGGGCTAGACAGGGCTA
>NW_011213820.1:0-693 GCF_000146605.3 Meleagris gallopavo
CGACCCCACACCGTGACCCCACGCCACGACCCCACACCGTGACCCCACCCCATGACCCCACACTGTGACCCCGTCCCACGACCCCACACTGTGACCCCACGCCACGACCCCACACCGTGACCCCGTCCCACGACCCCATACCGTCACCCCACCCCACGACCCCACACTGTGACCCCATCCCATGACCCCACACCGTGACCCCGTCCCACGACCCCACACCGTGACCCCATCCCATGACCCTACACCATGACCCACAGTGTGACCCCAGTGTCCCCACATGACCCCATCCCATGACCCCATAATGTGACCCCACACTGTGACCCCATCCCATGACCCTACAGTGTGACCCCACCCCATGACCCCACACCGTGACCCCACACCGTGACCCCACACCGTGACCCCACCCCACGACCCCGTCCCACGACCCCACACCGTGACCCCGTCCCACGACCCCACACCGTGACCCCACGCCACGACCCCACACCGTGACCCCACGCCACGACCCCACACCGTGACCCCACCCCATGACCCCACACCGTGACCCCGTCCCACGACCCCACACTGTGACCCCGTCCCACGACCCCACACCGTGACCCCGTCCCACGACCCCACACCGTGACCCACAGTGTGACCCCAGTGTCCCCACATGACCCCATCCCATGACCCCATAATGTGACCCCACACTGTGACCCC
>NW_011213821.1:0-914 GCF_000146605.3 Meleagris gallopavo
AAAGAGGAATGCAGAGGATGTTGCAGGTGGGCTGCAGGATTTGCAGAGGGGTGCAGGATTTTGCAGGGGAATGCAAGCTGTTGCAAAAGATGCTGCAAAGGGGATGCGGGTGTTGCAAAGGGTTGCAGGATGTTGCAAGACGGAATGCAGAGGATGTTGCAGGTGGGCTGCAGGAAATTGCAAAAGAGGGTGCAGGGTTTTGCAGGGGAATGCAAGCTGTTGCAAAAGATGCTGCAATGGGGTTGCAGGGTGTTGCAAAAGGGGTTGCAGGATGTTGCAGAGGGAATGCAGAGGATGTTGTAGGTGGGCTGCAGGATTTTGCAAAGGGGGTGCAGGATTTTGCAGGGGAATGCAAGTTGTTGCAAAAGATGCTGCAAAGGGGTTGCAGGGTGTTGCAAAGGGGTTGGAAGTTGTTGCAAAGAGGAATGCAGAGGACCTTGCAGTTGGGCTGCAGGAAATTGCAAAAGAGGGTGCAGGGTTTTGCAGGGGGATGCAAGCTGTTGCAAAAGATGCTGCAATGGGGTTGCAGGGTGTTGCAAAAGGGGTTGCAGGATGTTGCAGATGGAATGCAGAGGATGTTGCAGGTGGGCTGCAGGATTTTGCAGGGGAATGCAAGCTGTTGCAAAGGATGCTGCAGAAGGGGATGCAGGGCGTTGCAGTGGGGTTGCAGGGCGTTGCAAAGGAGGAGGTGGGGGGTTGCAAAGGGGGTTGCAAGAGATTGCAGTGGGGACGCAAAGGATGCTGCAATGGGGTTGCAAATTATTGGTTCTTTTGGGTCATTTTGGGTCCTTTTGGGTCATTTTCGGTGTTTATTTTGGGTCCTTTTGGGTCATTTTGGGTCCCTTTGGTGTCATTTTGAGGCTTTACTTCGGGTCCCTTTCAGGTGTTTATTTTGGGTCCTTTTGGGGCCTTTT
>NW_011213822.1:0-624 GCF_000146605.3 Meleagris gallopavo
AGTAATACTAATAATAGGAGCAGAAAAAAACAGATTCTCAGATTCTCCGAATATCTTTTGTGGGGATGGAACAACAAAACCAACGCTGCAGTCAGCTGCAGTTATTCCCCCGGAATGAACTGATAGCAGCAGAAAGGTCATGGCCACTTCCGGCACTCAAACTATACCAGAATTTTAGAACACGCAGCCTTGGAATAAACCCTAAGGATAAATCAAATGGCATCTCTGTTCCAGCAATTTTTTCTTCAATATACATGAGTAGACTGGAGGTATTAATCCCACCAGTTCAGTCCTACCATTGTGTCTTACGGTAAGAAGAAAAGCAGGATGTTTAAGACTACGTCAGGCACAGAACCTCCAGCACTGGAGGCAGCAGTTCTGAATTCTCGGTATCTTGTCATCATTTGTGCACATGCACAAGAAACAGTGCAACTCACTGTACAAGGGCAACCAAATGTATTCAAGGCATACTTGCACAGGACTCTGAGGTAGAAAGCTGCTCGCTGAGGAGAAGATGGAAATGAGGCAGGGGAAGCCTGACAGATTGAGAGTGATGAAGTGTCTGAATAAAGAAAGGAAGAGAAGGAATAGACATTACTGGAATCTATCAGACGCTAATATTCA
>NW_011213823.1:0-569 GCF_000146605.3 Meleagris gallopavo
CGAGCGAGGCGAGAGAAAAGAAGGGCGAGGGAAGGCGAGCTGGGCGAGCGAGGCGAGGGAAAAGAAGGGCGAGGGAAGGCGAGGTAGGCGAGGGAAAAGGAGGCCGAGTGAAGGCGAGATAGGCGAGGGAAAAAGAGGGCGAGGGAAGGCGAGCGAGACGAGGGAAAAGAAGGGCGAGGGAAGGCGAGGTAGGCGAGCGAGGCGAGGGAAAAGGAGGCCGAGGGAAGGCGAGATAGGCGTGGGAAAAGGAGGGCGAGGGAAGGCGAGCGAGACGAGGGAAAAGGAGGGCGAGGGAAGGCGAGCGAGGCGAGGGAAAGAAGGGCGAGGGAAGGCGAGGTAGGCGTGCGAGGCGAGGGAAAAGGAGGGTGAGGGAAAAGGAGGGCGAGGGAAGACGAGGTAGGCGAGCGAGGCGAGGGTAAAGGAGGGCGAGGGAAGGCGAGGTAGGCGTGCGAGGCGAGGGAAAAGGAGGTCGAGGGAAGGCGAGGTAGGCGAACGAGGCGAGAGAAAAGAAGGGCGAGGGAAAAGAAGGGCGAGGGAAAAGGAGGGCGAGGGAAGGCGAGGTAGGCGAG
>NW_011213824.1:0-784 GCF_000146605.3 Meleagris gallopavo
CGTAGGGAGCTGTAGAGACCCATAGGGACCCATAGGGACCCACATGGAGCCATAGGGAGCCGTAGAGACCCATAGGGACCCATAGGAACTCATAGGGACCCATAGAGACCCATAGAGACCCATAGGGACCCATAGGAACGCATAGGGACCCATAGAGACCCACATGGAGCCATAGGGAGCCGTAGAGACCCATAGGGACCCATAGGGACCCATAATGAGCCATAGGGAGCCATAGGGACCCAAAGAGACTCATAGAGACCCATAGGGACCCATAGGAACGCATAGGGACCCATAGGAATGCATAGGGACCCATAGAGACCCATAGAGACCCATAGGGAGCCATAGGGAGCCATAGAGACCCATAGGGATCCATAGGAACGCATAGGGACCCATAGGGACCCACATGGAGCCGTAGGGAGCTGTAGAGACCTATAGTGACCCATAGGAACTCATAGTGACCCATAGGGACCCATAGGAAGCCATAGGGAGCCGTAGGGACCCATAGGGACCCACATGGAGCCGTAGGGAGCTGTAGAGACCCATAGGGACCCATAGGGACCCACAAGGAGCCATAGGGAGCCGTAGAGACCCATAGGGACCCATAGGAACTCATAGGGACCCATAGAGACCCATAGAGACCCATAGGGACCCATAGGAACGCATAGGGACCCATAGAGACCCACATGGAGCCATAGGGAGCCGTAGAGACCCATAGGGACCCATAGGGACCCATAATGAGCCATAGGGAGCCATAGGGACCCAAAGAGACCCATAGGAACGCATA
>NW_011213825.1:0-648 GCF_000146605.3 Meleagris gallopavo
TCATTGGCGCCGGTGACCGTGGTCTTACTGAGGGCCCCTCCCCTGGACTTAGGGGTGCTTCTTGTGGATCTTGGAGCCACTCCTCTGGACCTCTCTCCTCTTCTTTCTTCTCTTCTAACTGAGTCGAGATTCGTTTCATTTTCCGTCCTCTTACAGGGGCAAGTGACATCAATTGTGGTGCTTCCTGTAGTTGATCAGGTTGGTCAGTTCCAATGCTCTCATCCTCCAGTTCAGCTCGGAGCCTGTCTCGTTCGATTATGAGAGTATCTAGCTCAGATTGGAGGGTGTCTTGTTGAGATTGAAGACTGTTGAGTTTGGATTGCAGGGAGTCTCTCTCAATTCGGAGGGCATCTCTCTCAGATTGGAGGCTGTTTCTCTCGACCAGGAGACTCTCTCGCTCATTTTGCACTGTTTCCCTGAGACTCTCCTTTTCAATTTCACAACCTCTCTCCCTCTCCAGGATAGTATTGAATAAGGCCCGGTAAGCATTAGCCAGGCCCCAAACAATTTGGGCCTCCTCAGATCTTCCTGAGCCACGACATTCCTGTCTCAAATATCTGTTTAAATTTTCAGGGTCTTTCAGGTGTTCTGGAGTAAAGTTCCATGACACCGAAGATTTCCATCTCTCTAAAGTCTCACCCAGGCCTC
>NW_011213826.1:0-721 GCF_000146605.3 Meleagris gallopavo
TCTAAGCAATATTCCACAAACTTTGTTATTTCTTTGGCCGGACAAACCACCAGTGTGTTACAGAGAGCAGGAGAGCTGCTCGGATGGAGGCTTAGGGGCTGAAGGGGCACCATGCGTTAGGGGGAAATCACACCGCTCCCCAACATAGCTGGTCGCTCTGTGTCAAAGCCAACATCCTAAAAACAGCGATTTCTTCAGCGAGGATCCATGTGGCCTCCTTATCAGTCTTTCTTTTGACAACCATTTGGTCACTGGAGATAAATGTGCAGCGCATCCACCTCCTCCCCCAACGCTCCCCCATCCCCAACAGACGCTGAATTCAGACACGGATTGCAGCCCGAAGGTGGGAGCAGCACATGGGACACGCGGTTCTCACCTTCCTCGGGGTGCTCCCTGCCCTTGTCATGATAGGAATCCTGCGCTGGAGTCTGTCTGGAAACCTGGCCGCGGGGAATCCGGCACCGGAGAGGAGGAAGGAAAAGAGGAGAAGTCACTGTGCGGGTGTTCACTGCGTCCGTCTACCTCAAAAGACGGGACATTGACGGCGCGGGGCAGTACCACTGGTTCCTCCGGGGAGAGCGCAGCCCGAGGGGCGGCGTGCGGGAACGCGCCGAGCTCCGGCGGCCGAAACGCCCAATGGGTACCAAAATGCAAAAGGAAAATAAGGTTGCCCTTGTTATTGCATATTTGGGGGGGAGGTGAGGGAAGAGAGAAAAATATT
>NW_011213827.1:0-777 GCF_000146605.3 Meleagris gallopavo
ATTCAACAGAACCCAACAGGACCCACTGGGATTCAACAGAACCCAACAAGACCCACTGGGATTCAACAGAACCCAACAGGACCTTCTGGGATTCAACAGAACCCAACAGGACCCACTGGTACTCAACAGGACCCAACAGGACCCACAGTGACCCAACAGGACCCAACAGGACTCCACAGGACCCAACAGGACCCACTGGTACTCAACAGGACCCAACAGGACCCAACAGGACCCACTGGTACTCAACAGGACCCAACAGGACCCACAGTGACCCAACAGAACCCACTGGTACTCAACAGGACCCAACTGGATTCCCCTGGTACTCAACAGGATCCAACAGGACCCAACAGGACCCACTGGTACTCAACAGGACCCAACTGGACTCCCCCGGTACTCAATGGACCCACTGCAATCCATTAATATTCAACAGGACCCAAGAGGACCCAACTGGACCCACAGTGACCCAACAGAACCCACTGGTACTCAACAGGACCCAACAGGACCCACAGTGGCCCAACAGGACCCACTGGTACTCAACAGGACCCAACAGAACCCACTGGTACTCAACAGGACCCAACTGGACTCCCCCGGTACTCAATGGACCCACTGCAACCCATTAATATTCAACAGGACCCAAGAGGACCCAACTGGACCGACAGTGACCCAACAGAACCCACTGGTACTCAACAGGACCCAACTGGACCCCCTGGTACTCAACAGGACCCAACAGGACCCACAGTGACCCAACAGAACCCACTGGTACTCAACAGGACCCAA
>NW_011213828.1:0-684 GCF_000146605.3 Meleagris gallopavo
CCTTGTGCCGGTCCAACGGCGCGATCCCATAACAACACATCATGACCCACTACGACCCTATAAGACCCCGTAGGACCCCATAGGACCCCACAGCACCCCATACGACCCTATATGGGATTTATAGGGCCGACCTTGTGCCGGTCTACCGGCGCGATCCCATAACAACACATCATGACCCCCTACAACCCTATAAGACCCCCTACGACCCTCTAAGACCCTATAAGACCCTATAAGACCCCCTACAACCCCATACGACCCCATAGGACCCCACACCACCCCATATGACCCTATATGGGATTTATAGGGCCGACCCTGTGCCGGTCCATCGGCGCGATCCCATAACAACACATCATGACTCCCTACGACCCTATAAGACCCTATAAGACCCTATAAGACCCCCTACGACCCCATACGACACCATAGGACCCCACACCACCCCATATGACCCTATATGGGATTTATAGGGCCGACCTTGTGCCGGTCCACCGGCGCGATCCCATAACAACACATCATGACCCCCTACGACCCTATAAGACCCCCTACGACCCCATAGGACCCCATACGACCCCATAGGATCCCACACCGCCCCATCCGACCCTATATGGGATTTATAGGGCCGACCTTGTGCCGGTCCAACGGCGCGATCCCATAACAACACATCATGACCCACTACGACCCTATAAG
>NW_011213829.1:0-1013 GCF_000146605.3 Meleagris gallopavo
CTCGCCCTTCTTTTCCCTCGCCTCGCTCGCCTTCCCTCGCCCTTCTTTTCCCTCGCCCTTTTTTTCCCTCGCCCTTGTTTTCCCTCGTTTTGCTCGCCTTCCCTCGCCCTTCTTTTCCCTCGCCCTTCTTTTCCCTCGCCTCGTTCGCCTTGCCTCGCCCTTCTTTTCCCTTGCCTTGAACGCCTTCCATCGCCCTTCTTTTCCCTCGCCTCGCTCTCTTTCCCTCACCCTTCTTTTCCCTCGCCCTTCTTTTCCCTCGCCTCGCTCTCCTTCCCTCGCCCTTCTTTTCCATCGCCCTTCTTTTCCATCGCCTCGCTCTCCTTCCGAAGCCCTCCTTCCCTCGCTCTTCTTTTCCCTCGCCTCGACCTCCTTCCATCCCCATTCTTTTCCCTCGTCTCGCCCGCCTTCCCTCGCCCTTGTTTCCCTCACCTCGCCCTCCTTCCCTCGCCCTTCTTTTCCTCGCCTCGCCCTCCTTCCCTCGCCCTTCTTGTCCCTCGCCTCGCCCTCCTTCCCTCGCCCTTCTTTTCCTCGCCTTGCCCTCCTTCCCTCGCCCTTCTTGTCCCTCGCCTCGCTCTCCTTCATGTCCTTCCCTCGCCCTCCCTACCTCGCCCTTCTTTTCCCTAGCCTCGCCCACCTTCCCTCGCCCTTCTTTTCCCTAGCCGCGCCCTCCTTCCCCCCCCGCTTTTACCTCGCCTCGTCCTCCTTCCCTCGCCCTTCTTTTCCCTCGCCTCGCTCTCCTTCCCTCGCCCTTCTTTTCCATCGCCTCGCTCTCCTTCCCAAGCCCTCCTTCCCTCGCTCTTCGTTTCCCTCGCCTCGCCCTCCTTCCCTCGCCCTTGTTTTCCCTCGCCTTGCCCTTCTTCCCTCGCCCTTCTTTTCCCTCGCCTCGCTCTCCTTCCCTCGCCCTTCTTTTCCATTGCCGCGCTCTCCTTCCCAAGCCCTCCTTCCCTCACTCTTCTTTTCCCTAGCCTCGCCCTCCTTCCATCCCCATTCTTTTCCCTCGCCTCGCCCTCCTT
>NW_011213830.1:0-592 GCF_000146605.3 Meleagris gallopavo
GTGATGATGTGCCCCATAGGGAGCGACGTGCCCCATAGGGGGGTGATGTGCCCCATAGGGGGGTGATGATGTGCCCCATAGGGAGCGACGTGCCCTATAGGGGGGTGATGTGCCCCATAGAGGAGATCTGAGCCCCATAGGGGAGCACTGTGCCCCATAGGGAGCGATGTGCCCCATAGGGAGCGGCGTGCCCCATAGAGGAGATGTGAGCCCCATAGGGGAGCACTGTGCCCCATAGGGGGGTGATGTGCCCCATAGAGGAGATCTGAGCCCCATAGAGGAGATCTGAGCCCCATAGGGAGCGACGTGCCCCATAGGGGGGTGATGATGTGCCCCATAGGGAGCGACGTGCCCCATAGGGGGGTGATGAGCCCCATAGGGGAGCACTGTGCCCCATAGGGGGGTGATGATGTGCCCCATAGGGAGCGACGAGCCCCATAGGGGGGTGATGAGCCCCATAGGGGAGCACTGTGCCCCATAGAGGAGATCTGAGCCCCATAGAGGAGATCTGAGCCCCATAGGGAGCGACGTGCCCCATAGGGGGGTGATGATGTGCCCCATAGGGAGCGACGTGCCCCATAGGGGGGTGATG
>NW_011213831.1:0-802 GCF_000146605.3 Meleagris gallopavo
ATCTGGGCCGCATTATGGGATCTGGGCTGTATTATGGGATCTGGGCCGTATTATGGGATCTGGGCTGTATTATGGGATCCGGGCTGTATTATGGGGTCTGGGCCACATTATGGGATCTGGGCTGTATTATGGGATCTGGGCCGTATTATGGGATTTGGGCTGTATTATGAGATCCGGGCTGTATTATGGGATCTGGGCCGCATTATGGGATCTGGGCTGTATTATGGGATCTGGACTGTATTATGGGATCCGGGCTGCATTACGGGATCCGGATGTGGGTTTTGGGATTCGGGATATGGGCTGTGTATTATGGGCTGTGTATTATGGGGTCTGGGCTGCATTATGGGATCTGGGCTGTGTTATGGGATCCGGGCTGTGTTATGGGATCGAGGCTGTATTATGGGATCTGGGCCGCATTATGGGATCCGGGCTGTATTATGGGATCCGGGCTGCGTTCCGGGATCCGGATGTGGGTTTTGGGATTCGGGATATGGGCTGTGTATTATGGGCTGTGTATTATGGGGTCTGGGCTGTGTTATGGGATCCGGATGTGGGTTTTGGGATTTGGGGTTTCAGGGACCTCCGCGGGAACCCCTTTGTGTGCGACTGCCGGCTGCGCTGGTTGGTGCCCTGGTTGGGCAGCGCCGTCCCCAACGCCGACGCCGGGCGCTGCAGGGGACCCCAAAAACACGCGGGGACCCCAATAAGTCAACTGCAACTGCGGGATTTCCACTGCCGGCTGGACGGTGCGTGGCCCCAAAAGAATCTGGGGGGTCCCAAAGGCGTCTGGGGGGTCCCCAAT
>NW_011213832.1:0-612 GCF_000146605.3 Meleagris gallopavo
CTATAAAGTCTCCTTTCTCCTTCTGATCTCACCCTACAAAACCACCCCGACAGGTCCAGAAGCTTCAGGCCATCCCAAAACCCCAAAACCCTTTTGTTTCTCCTTCTGATCTCACCCTACAAAACCACCCCTCAGGTCCAGAAGCTTCAGGCCATCCCAAAAACCCTACAAACCTTTCCTTTATCCTCCTCCAAAACCACCCAACAGATCCAGAAGCTTCAAACCATCCCAAAAACCCCCAAAACCCTACAAACCTTTCTCCCAAACCACCCCAACTGATCCAGAAGCTTCAAACCACCCCAAAAACCCCCAAAACCCTACAAACCTTTCCTTTCTCCTTCTGATCTCACCCTCCAAAACCACCCCACAGATCCAGAAGCTTCAGGCCGCCCCAAAAACCCTACAAACCTTTCCTTTCTCCCAAACCACCCCAACAGATCCAGAAGCTTCAGGCCACCCCAAAACCCTATAAAGTCTCCTTTCTCCTTCTGATCTCACCCTACAAAACCACCCCAACTGATCCAGAAGCTTCAGGCCATCCCCAAAACCCCCAAAACCCTACAAACCTTTCTCCCAAACCACCCCAACAGGTCCAGAAGCTTCAGGCCATCC
>NW_011213833.1:0-1159 GCF_000146605.3 Meleagris gallopavo
CGTGTCCCCCGTGTCCCCATCCCTGCCTCGTGTCCCCTGTGTCCCCATTCCTGCCTTGTGTCCCCTCGTATCCCCATCCCCGCCTCGTGTCCCCTCATGTCTCCCGTGTCCCCATATCCACCTCGTGTCCCCCGTGTCCCCATCCCTGCCTCGTGTCTCCTGTGTCCCCATTCCTGCCTTGTGTCCCCTCATGTCCCCTGTGTCCCCATCCCTCGTTGTGTCTCCCGTGTCCCCATCCCCACCTCGTGTCCCCTCGTGTCCCCATCCCCTCCTAGTGTCCCCTCATGTCCCCCGTGTCCCCATCCCCCGTTGTGTCCCCTCGTGTCTCCCATGTTCCCATCCCCGCCCCGTGTCCCCTCGTGTCCCCATCCCATGTTGTGTCCCTCGTGTCCCCCGTGTCCCCATCCCCACACCGTGTCCCCATCCCACGTTGTGTCCCCTCATGTCCCCCGTGTCCCCATATCCACCTCGTGTCCCCCGTGTCCCCATCCCCACCTTGTGTCCCCTTGTGTCCCCATTCCTGCCTTGTGTCCCCTCGTGTCCCCATCCCCGCCTCGTGTCCCCTCATGTCTCCCGTGTCCCCATATCCACCTCGTGTCCCCCGTGTCCCCATCCCCGCCTCGTGTCCCCTGTGTCCCCATCCCTGCCTTGTGTCCCCTCATGTCCCCATCCCCACCTCGTGTCCCCTTGTGTCCCCATTCTCGCCTGGTGTCCCCCGTTGTCCCCTCGTGTCCCCATCCCCGCCTCGTGTCCCCTCATGTCCCCCGTGTCCCCATATCCACCTCGTGTCCCCCGTGTCCCTATCCCTGCCTCGTGTCCCCTGTGTCCCCATCCCTGCCTTGTGTCCCCTCGTGTCCCCTCGTGTCCCCCGTGTCCCCATCCCTGCCTCGTGTCCCCCATGTCCCCATCCCTGCCTCATGTCCCCTATGTCCCCATCCCTGCCTTGTGTCCCCTCATGTCCCCTGTGTCCCCATCCCCGCCTTGTGTCCCCTCGTGTCCCCATCCCACGTTGTGTCCCCTCGTGTCCCCCGTGTCCCATCCCCACATCGTGTCCCCATCCCCCGTTGTGTCCCCCCGTGTCCCCCATGTCCCCATCCCTGCCTCGTGTCCTCTGTATCCCCGATGTCCCCATCCCTACCTTGTGTCCCCTCGTGTCCCC
>NW_011213834.1:0-753 GCF_000146605.3 Meleagris gallopavo
ACATGGGGACATCATGGAGGACATGGGGACGTGGGGACATGGGGACATCATGGAGGACATGGGGACATCAGGTGGTCATGGAGGACGTGGAGACGTGGGGACATCATGGAGGACGTGGGGACGTGGGGACATGGGGACATCATGGAGGACATGGGGACGTGGGGACATGGGGACATTATGGAGGACATGGGGACATCATGGAGGACATGGGGACGTGGGGACATGGGGACATCATGGAGGACGTGGGGACATGGGGACATGGGGACATCATGGGGACGTGGGGACATGGGGACATCATGGAGGACATGGGGACATCATGGAGGACATGGGGACATCAGGTGGTCATGGAGGACGTGGAGACGTGGGGACATGGGGACATCATGGAGGACATGGGGACGTGGGGACATGGGGACATGGGGACATCATGGAGGACATGGGGACGTGGGGACATGGGGACATGGGGACATCATGGAGGACATGGGGACGTGGGGACATCATGGAGGACATGGGGACATCATGGAGGACATGGGGACGTGGGGACATGGGGACATCATGGAGGACATGGGGACATCAGGTGGTCATGGAGGACGTGGAGACGTGGGGACATCATGGAGGACGTGGGGACGTGGGGACATGGGGACATCATGGAGGACATGGGGACGTGGGGACATGGGGACATTATGGAGGACATGGGGACATCATGGAGGACATGGGGACGTGGGGACATGGGGACATCATGGAGGACATGGGGAC
>NW_011213835.1:0-702 GCF_000146605.3 Meleagris gallopavo
GCGGGACCCACTGACGGCCTGCTCTGCCCCACAGATCCCACAGCCCCACAGATACCAGCCCCATAGATCTCACACAAGTCCCTTAGGTTTCAACAGCCCTACAAACGTGGGGTGCTTGGAGCTGGATCCACTGAGGGCCTGCTCTGCCCCATAGATCCCAGCCCCATAGATCCAAGTCTCTTACATCCCACAGCCCCATAGATCCCAGCCCCATAGATCCCCCAGCCCCACACAGCATTTGGGGCAGTACAGCTTCACCATCGCCTCCCCGGGGATGTCCGACAGCCCTACAAGTGTGGGGCGGGACCCACTGATGGCCAGCTCTGCCCCATAGATCTCACAGCCCCATAGATCTCACACAAGTCCCTTAGGTTTCAACAACCTTACAAACGTGGGGTGCTTGGAGCTGGATCCACTGAGGGCCTGCCCTGCCCCATAGATCCCAGCCCCATAGATCCTCCCAGCCCCATAGATGTCAGCCCCAGAGATTCCCCAGTCCCACACTGCCTGCCATATAGATCCCCCAGCCCCATAGATCCCCCAGCCCCACACAGCATTTGGGGCAGTACAGCTTCACCATCGCCTCCCCGGGGATGTCCGACAGCCCTACAAGTGTGGGGCGGGACCCACTGACGGCCTGCTCTGCCCCATAGATCCCCCAGCCCCACACAGCATTTGGGGCAGTACAGCTTCACCATCGCC
>NW_011213836.1:0-417 GCF_000146605.3 Meleagris gallopavo
CAAGGTGTGTTGCACGACGAGTGTGCAAGGGGGGGAGCAGAGGGGGTGCGCAGGGGTTGGCGTGCAAAGGTGCGTGGGGTTGGTGTGCAAAGGTGGTGTGCAAAGGTTGGTGTGCAATGGTGAAGTGCCTCGGGGGGAGGCGTGTTGCACGATGAGTGTGCAAGGGGGGGCAAAGGGGGTGCGCAGGGGTTGGTGTGCAAAGGTTGGTGTGCAATGGTGAAGTGCCTGGGGGTGGGGGCAAGGTGTGTTGCACGACGAGTGTGCAAGGGGGGGCAGAGGGGGTGCGCAGGGGTTGGCGTGCAATGGTGCGTGGGGTTGGTGCGCAAAGATGGTGTGCAAAGGTTGGTGTGCAATGGTAGTGCACAAGGTTGGTGTGCAATGGTGAAGTGCCTGGGGGTGGGGGCAAGGTGTGTTGCA
>NW_011213837.1:0-529 GCF_000146605.3 Meleagris gallopavo
CATGCCCCATAACCCCATACCCCACCCCATAACCCCATAACCCCATACCCGACCCCATAACTGCACATGGTCTCACCAGCAGGTATGGCCGGCTCTGCCTGGCCCCCAGCCCCATAACCCCTTACACAACCCCATACACAACCCCATACCCCACCCCATAACCCCATACCCCACGCAATATCCCCATACCCCATAACCCCATACCCCACCCCATAACCCCACAGGGTCTCAGCAGCAGGTAGGGCCGGCTCTGCCTGGCCCCCAGCCCCATAACCCCATACACAACCCCATACACAACCCCATAACCCCATACCCCATAACCCCATACCCCACGCAATAACCCCATAACCCCATAACCCCATACCCCACCCCATAACCCCACAGAGTCTCAGCAGCAGGTAGGGCCGGCTCTGCCTGGCCCCCAGCCCCATAACCCCTTACACAACCCCATACACAACCCCATAACCTCATACCCCATAACCCCATACCCCACCCCATAACCCCATAACCCCATACCCGACCCCATAAC
>NW_011213838.1:0-746 GCF_000146605.3 Meleagris gallopavo
ATTGTGCTATGGGGGGGTCAGTGCCCCATAACTGCACCCCAAAGCCCCATAAAGGGAATTGTTGTGTTATAGGGGGGGTCAGTGCCCCATAACTGCACCCCAAATGTCCAACAAGGGAATTGTTGTGTTATAGGGGGGGTCAGTGCCCCATAACTGCACCCCAAAGGTCCAACAAGGGGATTGTTGCGTTATAGGGGGGGTCAGTGCCCCAGAACTGCACCCCAAAGGTCCAACAAGGGAATTATTGTGCTATGGGGGGGTCAGTGCCCCATAACTGCACCCCAAAGCCCCTATAAAGGGAATTATTGAGCTATAGGGGGGGACAGTGCCCCATAACTGCACCCCAAAGCCCCTATAAAGGGAATTGTTGTGTTATAGGAGGGATCAGTGCCCCATAACTGCACCCCAAAGCCCCTATAAAGGGAATTATTGCGTTATGGAGGAGATCAGTGCCCCATAACTGCACTCCAAAGGTCCAACAAGGGAATTGTTGTGTTATAAGGGGGGGGTCAGTGCCCCATAACTGCACCCCAAAGCCCCTATAAAGGGAATTATTGTGTTATAGGGGGGGTCAGTGCCCCATAACTGCACCCCAAAGCCCCATAAAGGGAATTGTTGTGTTATAGGGGGGGTCAGTGCCCCATAACTGCACCCCAAAGGCCCAACAAGGGAATTATTGCGTTATAGGGGGGGTCAGTGCCCCATAACTGCACCCCAAAGCCCCATAAAAGAGTTGTTTTGCTATG
>NW_011213839.1:0-1218 GCF_000146605.3 Meleagris gallopavo
ACCCCATAAGACCCCATAAAACCCCATAAGACCCCATAGAACCCCATAGGACCCCATAGGATCCCATAGGCCACCATAAGACCCCATATGAACCCATAGAACCCCTTAAGACCTCATAAGACCCCATAAGACCCCATAAGACCCCATAAGACCCCATAAAACCCCATAAAACCCCATAAGACCCCATAAGACCCCATAAAACCCCATAAGACCCCATAAGATCCCATAAGACCCCATAAAACCCCATAAGACCCCATAGGACCCCATAAAACCTCATAAGGCCCCATAAGACCCCATAAGACCCCATAAGACCCCATAAAACCCCATAAAACCCCATAGGACCCCATAAGACCCCATAAAACCCCATAAGACCCCATAGAACCCCATAAAACCCCATAAGACCCCATAAAACCCCATAAGATCCCATAGAACCCCATAAGACCCCATAAGACCCCATAGAAACCCATAAAACCCCATAAGACCCCATAAGACCCCATAAGACCCCATAAAACCCCATACGACCCCATAAGACCCCATAGAACCCCATAAAACTCCATAGGCCCCCATAAAACCCCATAAGACCCCATAAGATCCCATAGAACCCCATAAAACCCCATAAAACCCCATAAGACCCCATAGGACCCCATAAAACCCCATAAGACCCTATAAGACCCCATAAGACCCCATAGAACCGCATAAGACCCCATAGAACCCCATAAAACCCCATAAGACCCCATAGAACCCCATAAGGCCCCATAAGACCCCATAGAACCCTATAAGACCCCATAAGATCCCATAGAACCCCATAAAACCCCACAAGACCCCATAAAACCCCTTAAGACCCCATAAAACCCCATAGAACCCCATAAGACCCCATAAAACCCCATAAGACCCCATAAGACCCCATAGGACCCCATAGGACTCCATAAGACCCCATAAGACCCCATAAGACCCCATAAAACCCCATAAGACCCCATAGAACCCCATAGGACCCCATAGGATCCCATAGGCCACCATAAGACCCCATATGAACCCATAGAACCCCTTAAGACCTCATAAGACCCCATAAGACCCCATAAGACCCCATAAGACCCCATAAAACCCCATAAAACCCCATAAGACCCCATAAGACCCCATAAAACCCCATAAGACCCCATAAGATCCCATAAGACCCCATAAAACCCCATAAGACCCCATAGGACCCCCTAAAACCTCATA
>NW_011213840.1:0-937 GCF_000146605.3 Meleagris gallopavo
CAGTGTATTTTTGAGCATCATCTTTCTTTTCATGTTTTCTTTAGTTTCTCTTTGGATCCTTTTTCAGCTTTGTACAAGCTGAAGAATGTTAGTTGTTGTTACAATTAATTAATGCAATATAATAAACTATATTAAGACTAAATATTAGCTTTTGTAACTGTGCCATTCCCTATGTGTGATTATGAACACTTGTTTTGTTTTAGAAAATCTGAAATATTTTTCCTAAAACTATGATATGTTTCCATAGGGTTTTTTTCATTTGTTTGTTTTATGTTGTTTTGTTCTGTGGGTATTTTGTTGTTGTTGTTGTTTTGTTTGTTTGTTTTTATTGTTGTTGTTTGGTTTGGGTTTTTTTGTTGGTTTTTTTTTCATTGAAACAATATCAATAAGTGTGATAATTTTCAATACTTCACACTGGTTTATAATTGATATTTCTGGAACACTAAAGTTCCCAAAACTTTTTATTCTACTCATTAATCCATAACAAATGGTTCTCACTGTTGTTTAATCGTCTGTCTTGTTTAAATGTTGCCATATTTTTGGATATGTTATGATATATGAATGATTCAAAGAAATGATGCCAGGCTGCCCTCTAGACATAGAAACTAGCTCAGTGAATGAATATGAAGTGATTGCTCAAATAGAAGCTGTTGCAAGGAGGAGTGAGTGTTATTCTGTTCATCTTATTGCTACTTGCCAGGGAACAAACATGCTTGGAAATGAAACTGAGACATTACAATCACTGCTCTATGAGCACTGCTCTATGGGCTGATGGGTTCCACCAGAAGAGGGGTGGCCAGCAGGGACAGGGAGGTGATTGTTCCCCTCTACTCTGCTCTTGTGAGGCCCCATCTGGAGTCCAGGTGTGGAGCCCCCAGTACAAGAAAGACAGGGAGCTATTGGAGAGGGTCCAGAGGAGGGCCACAAAGATGATCAG
>NW_011213841.1:0-2978 GCF_000146605.3 Meleagris gallopavo
TGAATCGCCGGGGGTATATTCTGAGTAGGGTCCCAGACTTCCAGATCACGGCATAAAATGCCCAGTGAATAACTGGTCTGGCTATTAAAGGCAGTTGTAAAGAAGGCATTGAGGACTTCAGCCTTCTCCTTGTCCTCAGTAGCCACATTCCATGCTGCATCAAGTATAGTTTCATTCATTTCCATGCAATCCCCACAACACTCTTCCATACCGTTTTCTTTCATTTCGTTTCATTTCCATGCAATCCTAAGAACACACTTTTTTTTCGTTTCGCTGTGCTTCATTTCATTTCCATCCAACCCTGAGAACACTCTTGCATTCTGTTGTTTTCTTGTTTCATTTCATTTATTTCCCTTCTATCCACACAGCACACTTCCATTTCATTGCATTTCCATTCAGTCCTCACATCACAGCTCCTTTACAATCCATTTCATTTCATTACATTTTATTGAGTTTATTTTCTGTTTAATCCACATGAAACCACTCCACTTCATTTCATTAATTTTCATTACATTTCTTTTAGTTTCATTTCATTTCATTACATTTTTTCAAGTTCACTTCCCTTTTACCAACACGAAACATCTGCATTTATTTCACTTCTTTACGTTTCATTTCATTTTGTTAACTTCATATCCCTTTTATGCACACGAAACCACTGCATTTCATTTCATTTCTGCTTTATCCACTCAGCACCATTTCTTGTCATTGCATTTCATTGCATTCCATTACTGTTTTCTCCTCGCAATTCTACTCCATTTCACTTTTTTCCACGCGACAACAGTTCATTTCATTTCATTGCAGATGGTTGAATTTCATTTCCATTTTCTCCACACAACTCCACTCCACTCCATTTCAATTCATTTCATTTATTATCTGGTCAAACCACATCACACCACTCCATTTCATTTCATGCCACTTCATTTCATTTCAGTACATTTAATTTAATTAAATTTCATTTCATTTCATTCCCATTCAAAACCAATCGCCATTTCATTACATTTCAATTCATTTCGTTTCATATCGTTTCTGGTCAATCCAGATCACACCATTCCATGCCATTTCATTTCCATTCCATGCCGACAACACCATAACATACCATTCCATTCCGTTTCATTTTGTTTCGTTTCATTTCCATTCCGTTTCATTTTGTTTCGTTTCACTTCCATGCAGTACTTACAAAACACTTCCAATCTGTTTCATACTGTTTTCTTTGATTTCCTTGCAATCCCCACAACATACTTGCATTCCACTTTGTTTCATTTCATTACCATCCAATCCTCGCAACACACTTTCATTCCGTTTCATTTCATTTTATTTCCATGACGTCTCACAACAAATTTCCATTCTGTTTCGTTTCTTTTCATTTCAACATCAGCCTCACATCACACTTCAATTGTTTCGTTTCATTCATTTCCATGCAATCCTCACAACACACTTCCATTCCGTTTTGTTTCATTTCATTTCATTACCATGTAGTCCTCATAACCAACATCCATTCCATTCCCTTTCATTTCATTTTCATGCAATCCTAACAAACTTCCATTCCGCTCTGTTTCGTTTCATTTCTATGCAATCCTCACAGCATGCTTCCATTCTAATTCATTCATTTCCGTGCAGTCTTCACAACTCACTTCCATTCTGTTTCATTTCATCTCAATTAGTATCCGGTCAAACCACATCACGCCACTCCATTTCATTTCATGCCACTTCATTGCATTTCATTACATTTCATTTCAGTATATTTAATTTCATTTCATTCCCATTCAAAACTCAAAACACCATTCCATTTTATTCCATTTCATTACATTTCAATTCTTTTCATTTCATATCATTTCTGGTCAATCCAGATCACACCATTCAACTTCATTTCATTTCATGCCATTTCATTGCATCCTCACAACACACACCCATTCCTTTGCATTACATTTCACTTCTGTGCTATCCTAACAACATAATTACATTCTTTTTCATTTAATTTCCTTGCAATCCTCACAACACTCTTCCATTCCGTTTTGCTTCCTTTCCCTTTGCAAGGAATCCTCACATTAAACATCCATTTCATTTTGTTTCATTTCTGTGTGTATAATCAATGAATATTAAAATGTTGTAATCACAAAATAAACAAGAGAATTAGGCAAAGCAGATTTTAGTAACAAAAAGTGAATCAATAGAAAGCTTACCTGTACCCTAGGCACACTTATGAAACTCCAACAGAGCAGATCTCCAGAAAAGATCCTTCCCCACTGATAGCCAACACTTAAATGGGTCTAGGAGGGGTGGATCCAGGCTCCACCCCATCCGGCAGCACAGGTGAATTGCCTTCAACTGTGGTCCCATGGCTGACTCACTGCTCGCCTCAGGTGATCAATCAGATCAATCAATCATACACTCCACCTCTTCACGGCATGCACCAATGATCAGGTTGACTAAAGGCTAAGCTTTCCCTAATGCAGAGATCCGCTATATCGCGACACATGTTGGTACAATTCAAGACGAGTGATGATCAGGGAATGTCCATATTCTTTTATGGGCCAGTGCTCGATGAAGTTACTGGAGGTATGCGGTCGTGAGGTGCAGGTCCGTCCTATCTTCCATCAGTCCCATGTAGACCATCACCGGGTGTTGCACGTGATCTCACAGTAACACTGGAACACTTTGATGGCATTTTGTTCTTTCCGGTGATCCTGAAGGCTCAAAGACTCATGGGGAATAATACAGATGTTTCAGGGGTACCAGGAGGGGAAGGTCTGCTCTCCAGAGCAAGGTACAGGCCGTATTTCTATCCTGGGTCAACACTTCCGCTTGTACTGGGGCATGTCCCGGCCGCCTGTACCACACCTTCTGGCCAGATGTCTGAGGCTGCATAATAATATCAGGCACCAAAGGAGGTGACCTGATCTGTCATAGGGAAATCATGGGGGCCCCTTTAGCAATGAAGATTGGAGTGTTGACCACAATATCAGTAGGCCATGTACCTA
>NW_011213842.1:0-1078 GCF_000146605.3 Meleagris gallopavo
CTCCTCCCTCCCTCTCTCTCCATCCTTCTCCCTCCCTCCTTTTCTCTCCTCCATCTTCCTCCCTCCCTCCTCCACCGTTCTCCTTCCTCCCTTCTCCGCAACAACCTTCTCTCCTCCCTCCCTCTCTCTCCATCCTTCTCCCTCCCTCCTTTTCTCTCCTCCATCTTCTTCCCTCTCTCCTCCACCGTTCTCCTTCCTCCCTTCTCCACAACAACCTTCTCTCCTCCCTCCCTCTCTCTTCCATCTTTCTCCCTCCCTCCTTTTCTCTCCTCCATCTTCTTCCCTCTCTCCTCCACCGTTTTCCTTCCTCCCTTCTCCACAACAACCTTCTCTCCTCCCTCCTCCCTCCCTCTCTCTCCATCCTTCTCCCTCCCTCCTTTTCTCTCCTCCATCTTTCTCCCTCCCTCCTCCGCCGTTCTCCTTCCTCCCTTCTCCACAACACCCCTCTCTCCTCCCTCCTTCTCCCTCCATCCTTCTCTCCTCCATCTTTCTCCCTCCCTCCTCCACCGTTCTCCTGCCCTTCTCCCTCCACCCTTCTCCCTCCTTCCTTCGCCCTTTCTCCCTCCCTCCTTCTCCCTTCACCCTTTTCCACTACACTCTTCTCTCCTCCATTCTTCCCCATCCTTCTCTCCTCCCATCCTTCTCTCCTCCCATCCTTCTCTCCTCCCATCTTCTCTCCTGCCATCCATCTCCCCCCTCGTTTTCCCTCTTCCCTCCATCCTTCTCCCTCTACCCTTCTCTCTCCCTTCTTCTCCCTCCTGTCTTTCCCCTATCCTTCTCTCCTCCATCCTTCTCTCCTCCACTCTCCTCCCCCAACCTTTCTCCCTCCCTCCTTCTCCCTACATCCTTCTCTCCTTTACCCTTCTCTCTCCATTCTTTTGTCCTCCATCCTTCCTCCTCCCTCCCTTCTCCCTCCTCCCTCCCTTCTGCCTCCCTCCCTTCTCCCTCCTGTGCTCTCTCCCCCTCCCTCTCTCCCCCTCCCTCTCTCCCCCTCCTTCTCACCCTCTCCTCCTTCCATCTCCACCCTTCTCTCCTCCCCTCTCCCTGCCACCTCTCTCCCCCTCTCTCCTGTGCTCCC
>NW_011213843.1:0-2507 GCF_000146605.3 Meleagris gallopavo
TTAACCCCCAATTAACCCCCTAATTACCCCACACCCCATATATCCCCCATTTACTCCCCTACACCCCCCCAAACCTAATTAAGCCCCTAATTAGCCCTCTAATTACCCCCTTAATTAACCCCAAATGACCTTCTCAGTTCCAATTACCCCCCAATTAACCCCTAATGACCTTCTCAGTCCCAATTAACCCCTAATTAACCCCCTAATTACCGCCCACCTCCCCCCAAATTCCCCCCAAACCCAATTAATCCCCTTAATTACCTCCCTAATTATCCCCTAAATCCCACTTGCCTGCTAATGAGGCACCAATTAATCACTTAATTATTCCCTCATTACTCCGGTAACGCCCACTAATTACCCCTAATTACCCCCAACCGCTAATAACCCCCCTAATTACCACCTAATTACCCCTAATAGCCCACTAATTATCCCTTAATTACCCGCAAATCTAAATCTCTCTAATTATGCCTTAATTAGCCCCTAATTACGCCTAATTACCCCCAACTTAACCCCCGAATCCCCCCCAATTATCCTTTAATTACCCGCTCTCCTTAATTACCCCTTTAATTATCTCCTAATCCCTAATTACTCCCTAATTACTCATTACCATCCCCCTCATTAACCCCTAATTATCCCCCATACCGCTAATTACCCCCATAATTACTCTCCCAGCCCTAATTGCCCCCAATTCCTAATTAGCCTCTCATCACCCAATTAATAACCTCCAACCCCCCCTAATTAATTAATTACCTCCAAACCCTCAGCCCTCATTTTTCCCCTAATTGCCCTCCTAATTAGCCCTACAACTATTAATTGCCCCTAATTAGCATAACACCGCCCCCATTCACCTCCAAATATCCACTAATTAACACCTTAATTAGCTCCCTTGACTTAATTAAGCCCATTAATTAACCCCCCCCCCCCCCCCCCCACTGTACCTCCTCCTCATTCTGGATCTGCTGGAATCCACTCGGCATCGTGGGGACTTAATTAAATTAATTAATTAACGGGGGGGTAATTAACGAGTGACAATTAATAAGCGCTAATGAGCAGCCGGTAGTTAATAGGGATTAATTAACGGGGAGCAGTTAATGAGTAATTAGTAGGTAATTAAGTAATTAAGCGCGAGTTTGGGGGTTGAGGGGAGAATAAGGAGTTAATGAGGGAGGTTAATTAATAGGGAGTAATTAATGAGGGGTAATTAAGAAGGAGTAGTTAATGGGGTTAATTAATTAGCGGGGGGTGATTAGCAGCGCCGCGACCCCCCCGGGTTGGGCAGATCCCGGGGGGGGGCGGGGCAATGGGAGGGGGAGGGGCAATTAAGGGGGGTAATTAGTGGAGGGAGTAATTAATAAAAGTGATTAAGGGGTAATTAGGGGAGGAATTAATGAAGGGGAGGCAGTTAATGGGGGTAATTAATTGGGGTAATGAGGAAGGGAGGTGGCTGCGGGGGTAATGATTGGGTAATTAGTGTGGGGAGTTAATTAGCGGGGTCGTTAAGGGGGTATTAATTAGAGGGGGTAATTAATAGGGGCAATTTTTGGGGTAACGAGGAGGGGCGATTAGTGAGAAATTAATTCGTTAGCGCAATAATTAATAGCCTTAATTAGTGAAACAATTTCATGCAGTTTTAGTGAAAGGCGGGATTATTAATCAAGGCGCCATTAATTAAAGGGCTAATTAATAAGGGTCATTAGTTAATGAGGTGCTCCGCGTGAATTAATGGGGTGCTCAGCGTGAATTAAGGACGCAGTCAGCATTAATTAAGGGACCAATGAGAGTCGATCTGGGGCTCATTAAATCCTTATGAATCCAGGGGTTAATTAATTAAAGGGCTGTTAATTAAGGGCCGTTAATTGGGGTCCGGTTGCTGCGCTCTGGGGCTCCGCAATGGGGGCCTCCGGAGGCCACGCCCCCTTTTAGGCCACGCCTTCCTTTAAGAAAGCCACGCCCAGCAAAAGTTAGGCCACGCCCCCAAACTCAGCGGGGTCACTCGAGGTCACGCAGTGACGTCACTGCCGCGCCCCCCTCCCTCCCCCCTCCGAGTTATTTTTAGGGAAAGGTCACAGCGGTGGGGGAGGGGCGGCTCTTAAAGTGGCGCTGAAGCCGTGGGGGGTGTGAAACTGTGTGTGGGGTCCACCTCTGCTATTGCCCTTTTAATTAACACCTGCCATTATAATTATTCTTTCACTTATTCCATTAATGATCTCATCCCGTTAATTAATCCATCCCCCTTAATTGCTCCACCCCCTTAGTTGTAATGGTCTCCTAATTATGTGCCCCCTTAGATACCCCGCCCCCTAATTACTCCACCCCTTAATTACTCCGCCCCTTTAAATAATCCATCCCCTTAATTACCCTGCCTCTTAATTACCCTATCTCCGTATCCCTTTAATTACCCCGCTCAATTAATTAACCCAACCCCCTTAATTACCCCACCCCCTTAATTGCCCCGCACCTTAAATCCTCCCCTCCCCCTTAATTATCCCGCCCCCTTAATTACCCTA
>NW_011213844.1:0-932 GCF_000146605.3 Meleagris gallopavo
TCTCTGTGAATGCTGCTCCCATCCAAGTCTGGACAAGCTCATCCCCATGAACTACACTCATGTACTTCACGTATTTACTGACACTACTGATAAATCCCCCCCTTCCCCCAACATCCACCACCCTGGTCTCATCTAACCAGTCAAAATAACAGAAAGCTACCATCTCCCCTCGCAAAATCCACAGGGACTCCTCTGAAGTACCTTCTCATCATTCAAGTTACTTACAGATATCACCTTGCTGAGGAGGGAGGCTGGGCTCAGTGCTGTCGATTGGTCTTACCAGAAGAAGAACTCCACCACCTCACCTGCCTGTCTCTCCTGTAAGGAACACGCACACACCTACGACAGCATTCCAGCCGTGCAAGCTGTCCCACCACGTAACCGTGGTAGGAACGAAATCGCACTCCTGAAGTTGCGAATTGAGCGGTGGGAAGATGGAGGGAAGGAAAAGCACGTGCTCCCACCTTGCCCTTCTAAAGAGGTCGCATAGGAGGTCGCATAGGAGCCCGGCGGCGGCAGCGCGCTGATTCCAAAGAAACGGAAGCGGCCGAGCGGTGGCCCTGCGCGAGCCCCACAAAAACGCGTCTTACCTAGTGACTCCCAAACCGCTCACCGCTTCCACCCTCTCGCCGGTTCGGGATGACTCCGCTGCAGCCTTCGGTATGTCTGCAAGAGGCGAAATATTGTTTAAGCAGCCCTTCGCGCTGCTGCTTCTTCCCAGCAGCACGGCGGCCGGAGGAATACCCTCGCTCCTACCCGTGAGATCGGGAGCGACCGAAGCTCCCGCTGAGAAGACCCGGAGAAACCGGGAGAGCGCTGGGACTCGGGGAACCGAGAGGCAGCCTCCTCCGAAAGCGCGACGGCGCTGGGCGGCGATGTCATCCGGCTCCGAGAAGCCGAAGGAGCCCGGCGGGAGCCCCGCGCCGGTCCCC
>NW_011213845.1:0-1377 GCF_000146605.3 Meleagris gallopavo
CCCCACATTCTGGCCCCATAACCCCCACATTCTTACCCCATAAACCCACGTTCCGACCCCATAACTCCACATTCTGACCCCATAACCCCACACTCAGCCCCATAACCCCCACGTTCCAACCCCAAAACCCCACATTCTGACCCCATAACCCCACATTCTGACCCCATAACCCCCACATTCTGACCCCATAACCCCCACATTCTGACCCCATAAACCCACGTTCTGACCCCATAACCCCCACGTTCTGACCCCATAACCCCACACTCAGCCCCAGAACCCCACATTCTGACCCCATAAGCCCACGTTCTGACCCCATAACCCCCACGTTCTGACCCCATAACCCCACATTCTGACCCCATAACCCCACACTCAGCCCCATAACCCCACACTCAGCCCCATAACCCCACATTCTGACCCCATAACCCCCACATTCTGATCCCATAAACCCACATTCTGACCCCATTCCCCCACGTTCTGACCCCATAAACCCCACACTCAGCCCCACAACGACCCCATAACCCCACACTGAGCCCAATTTCCCCACTCTCAGCCCCATAACCTCACATGCTGACCCCATCACCCCACACTCAGCCCCACAACGACCCCGTAACCCCATATCCCCACATAATGACCCCACATCCCCGCGCTGAGCCCCATAACGACCCCATAACCCCACATTCTGACCCCAGAACAACCCCATCACCCCACACTCAGCCCCATAACCCCACATCGACCCCATAACCCCACACTCAGCCCCAGAACCCCAAACTCAGCTCCAAAACGACCCCATCACCCCACACTCAGCCCCATAACCCCAAACTCAGCCCCATAACCCCAAACTCAGCCCCAAAACGACCCCATCACCCCACACTCAGCCCCATAACCCCCACATCGACCCCATAACCCCACACTCAGCCCCAGAACGACCCCATTAACACCACTCCCAGCCCCATTTCCCCACTCTCAACCCCATAACCTCAGATTCTGAACCCATAACCCCACACCGACTCCGTAACCCCACACTCAGCCCCATAACCCCACACTCAGTCCCACAACGGCCCCATAACCCCACATTCAGCCCCATAACCCCACATCGACTCCATAACCCCACACTCAGTCCCACAACGATCCCATCACCCCACACTCAGCCCCATAACCCCACATCGACCCCATAACCCCAAACTCAGCCCCAAAACGATCCCATCACCCTACACTCAGCCCCATAACCCCACACTCAGCTCCAAAACGACCCCATCACCCCACACTCAACCCCATAACTCCAAACTCAGCCCCATAACTCCAAACTCAGCCCCATAACTCCAAACTCAGCCCCATAACTCCAAACTCAGCCCCATAACTCCAAACTCAGCCCCATAA
>NW_011213846.1:0-1177 GCF_000146605.3 Meleagris gallopavo
TCGGACATGCTATTAGCTGGAGAACTGATCACCATAGAGAGCGGCGGATTCGCTGCGCAGAGCGCTTACAACGGCACTTCCGCATTTGTACGCGCATGCGTTGTGCTGCTGGCGGGACTCGGAGGCAGGCAGCGGCAGCTCCGTACAATGACCACGAGGTGGCAGCAGCGACCGCGGAAAGAAAGTGTCTGACAGCTTAAAAGCGGGACTCGGCGGCAGACAGTAGCAGTTGTGCGCTGTGGCCACGAGGTAGCAGCAGAGACCGCGGAAAGAACGTGTCTGACAGCTTAAAAGCGGGACTCGGCGGCAGACAGCAGCAGTTTTGCCCCCTCCCTTCGCCCCGAGCCTTCCCCATTCCTTTTTCAGGCTTTCTCCTTTCTTTCCTCGCTTCCTTCCCCATGACTTCCCCCTGCAACGGCCCCCTGTTCTGCTGCTCTTCTCAAGTGATGATCCTTAAAGCACACTTTCCAAAGGCATTAGATCAGACCGCATCCTGTCACTGATTTAAAAAAAATCAACGAGTACAGCATTCTGTATGGATAACCAACTCCAAACTGCGTGAGGACCAACAGCAGCTCCTCGCCCTGGAGTGTCACCATCACCTCCCTGTTTCTCTGGGGCTTGGGACTCATGTCTGAGCTGAAAGGCCACAAGCTGCCGCACAGGCAGGTGCCCGGTTCGCCCACTGAGGACACCAGACCCTAAAATAATTTCACCATGGGCTTTAATTGCGGTGCGAGTAGATGACACGCGTTTGTCACAGGGGAGCTGAAGGCTGAGCCCGGCAGTTTGGCAGGCAGCACTCGCTCTGTTCACACCGGTAATCTCAACCCTTTTGCTGCACATGCAGCTTCACAGTATATTGTTGAGATTTCGGTATCGAAACCTGTGCTCCTCTGTTTGTTAGAAATGTCACTGATAGCCGGTGCTGTCACTGATGAAGATGCTGAAGAGTCCCAGCCCCAGCACGGACCCCTTTGGGAAGTGCAGGTGGGTGATAGCAGTGGCTCTTGGCTCGTCTATTGATGCAGTGACACCGCCATAGGCAGCCGCCAGGTTGGTCAAGCAGGATTCAGCCTTGGTGAAGCCGCGCTGGCTCTCCTGCATCACCTCCCCGTCATTTGTGTGCCTTAGCGCGACTTCCACGAGGATCTGCTCGGTGCTCTCTCCCAGCACA
>NW_011213847.1:0-441 GCF_000146605.3 Meleagris gallopavo
GTGCGCAGCTGTGTGTGCAGCTCTGTGTGTGCAGCTGTGTGTGCAGCTCTGTGCGCAGCTGTGTGCGCAGCTGTGTGTGCAGCTCTGTGTGTGCAGCTCTGTGTGCAGCTCTGTGTGTGCAGCTCTGTGTGCAGCTCTGTGCGCAGCTCTGTGCGCAGCTCTGTGTGTGCAGCTGTGTGTGCAGCTGTGTGTGCAGCTGTGTGCAGCTGTGTGTGCAGCTCTGTGTGCAGCTGTGTGTGCAGCTCTGTGTGCAGCTGTGTGCAGCTGTGTGTGCAGCTCTGTGCGCAGCTGTGTGTGCAGCTGTGTGTGCAGCTCTGTGTGTGCAGCTCTGTGTGTGCAGTTCTGTGTGCAGCTCTGTGTGTGCAGCTCTGTGTGCAGCTGTGTGTGCAGCTTTGTGTGTGCAGCTCTGTGTGTGCAGCTGTGTGTGCAGCTGTGTGTGCA
>NW_011213848.1:0-619 GCF_000146605.3 Meleagris gallopavo
TGGGACCCATAAGGACCCCCTAAAGACCCAGAGATGTTATGGGGGGCTGGGGACCAAAGAAACCCCACAGAGACCCCAGAGAGCCCATAGAAACCCCATAGAACCCATTGGGACCCATAAGGAACCCATAAAGACCCAGAGATCCCATAGGGGCCCCACAGACCCCATAGAAACCCCATAGACCCCATTGGGACCCATAAGGACCCCCTAAAGACCCAGAGATCCCGTAGGAACCCGTAGACCCCACAGAAACCCCACAGAAACCCCACAGAGCCCCCATAGAGCCCATAGAAACCCCATAGACCCCATTGGGACCCATAAGGACCCCATAAAGACCCAGAGATCACATAGGAACCCATAGAGCCCATAGAAACCCCACAGAGACCCCACAGAGACCCCAGAGAGCCCATAGAAACCCCACATAGACCCCACAGAGACCCCATAGAGCCCATAGAAACCCCACAGAGACCCCATAGAGCCCATAGAAACCCCATAGACTCCATTGGGACCCATAAAGACCCCCTAAAGACCCAGAGATCCCATAGGAACCCATAGACCCCATAGAAACCCCACAGAAACCCCACAGAGCCCCCATAGAGCCCATAGAAACCCCATAGAC
>NW_011213849.1:0-707 GCF_000146605.3 Meleagris gallopavo
CTGGGGACAACCAAGTGTCTGTAGATGGGGACAACCTGGTGGCCATGGATGGGGACAACCTGATGGCTGCAGTTGGGGACAACTTGGTGGCCACGACTGGGGACAACTTGGTGGCCACGGATGGGGACAACCAAGTGTCTGTAGATGGGGACAACTTGGTGGCCACGACTGGGGACAACTTGGTGGCCACAGCTGGGGACAACCAAGTGTCTGTAGATGGGGACAACTTGGTGGCCATGGTTGGGGACAACATGGTGGCCACGACTGGGGACAACTTGGGGGCCATGGATGGGGACAACTTGGTGGCCATGGTTGGGGACAACCAAGTGACTGTAGATGGGGACAACTTGGTGGCCACGACTGGGGACAATCAAGTGTCTGTAGATGGGGACAACTTGGTGGCCATGGTTGGGGACAACTTGGTGGCCATGGTTGGGGACAACCAAGTGTCTGCAGATAGGGACAACTTGGTGGCCACGATTGGGGACAACTTGGTGGCCATGGTTGGGGACAACCAAGTGTCTGTAGATGGGGACAACCTGGTGGCCATGGATGGGGACAACTTGGTGGCCACGGTTGGGGACAACCAAGTGTCTGTAGATGGAGACAATTTGATGGCCATGGTTGGGGACAACTTGGTGGCCACGACTGGGGACAACTTGGTGGCCACAGCTGGGGACAACCAAGTGTCTGTAGATGGGGACAAC
>NW_011213850.1:0-1116 GCF_000146605.3 Meleagris gallopavo
TCCCATTGGGATGGGTGCTCTAGGATCCCATGGGTGGCACAGGGTCCCCTGTATCCCATTGGGATGGGTGCTCTCGGATCCCATGGGTGGCACTGGATGCCACGGGGTCCCACTGGGATGGGTGCTCTAGGATCCCATGGGTGGCACTGGATACCGCGGGGCCCGGCTGCATCCCTACCTGGTGTAGGTATTGCTGTGCCAATCCAGCAGCAGATACAACTCCGGCACCGCCAGCGGTCTCTGCGCCAACGCCGCCAGCTGCTGAGCCAATGCCCTGTGATACCCCTTGGCGTAGACCCCAAAAGCATCGTACCCGGCCGGGTAAACGGGCACCACGTGGCACCTCGCCATCCCCAAATCCCCCACAGCCCTCCCGGCCAACGCCGCCAACCTTGGTCCCAACCCCCCTCCCACCACCACCTGCCCCAACCTCTCCGCGGCCGCCCTCCCCACCGCTTCTTCCCAACGTCGACGGAGCCCCCGCGGACGACCGGGGATTCCAAAAGGATTCCGGGCATCGGCCGCTTCCTCCTGTTCCAAAACTCGGACCACGGAACGGAGGAGGGGATACGGCCGGCCCGACGGAACCGATTCTCCCACCACGGCCCAAAGCTGAGCCAAAAGGGCGTCGTAGAGCAGAGCCACGTCGCGGGTCTGGCGGCAGGACGGCGAGGACGGGGAGGACGGGGAGGATGACGATGGTGGCGGTGACGGTAGAGAGGCCATGGTGGAGCATTCGGCTTCCAAAGCGATGATCTGTTCGTCGGCCGCCACCAAGTCGCGCCGCTGGATCAGCTCCAGGATCTCCAGCACTGCGGGGTATCCCAGATCATCCCAATGACCCCGTATCCCAAAGCCCCATCCCAATGATCCCGTATCCCAATATCGCATCCCAATGACTCCATATCTTGAAGTCCCATCCCAAAGTTCCATCCCAAAGATCTCATATCCCAAAGTTCCATCCCAATGACCCCGTATCCCAATATCGCATCCCAATGACCCCGTATCCCAATATCGCATCCCAACGACTCCCTATCCTGAAGTCCCATCCCAAAGCCCCATCCCAATGACCCCGTATCCCAATATCGCATCCCAATGACTCCATATCCTGAAGTC
>NW_011213851.1:0-664 GCF_000146605.3 Meleagris gallopavo
ACAGATCTGGCACTGCGTGGCACCCAAGGCACTGAAATCCGTGGCACTACCCATGACGCCCCATGGCACAGAGCTGGCACCTGGCAAAGGGACCCCACGGCACAAAACCTGGCGCCCCATGGCACAGATCTAGCACCACATGGCACCCCATGCCACTGGGATCCTTGGCACTGCCCATGGCACTCCATGATGCCCCATGGCACAGAGCTGGCACCTGGCAAAGGGACCCCAGGGCACAAAACCTGGCGCCCCATGGCACAGATCTGGCACCACGTGGCACCCCATGGCACTGGGATCCTTGGCACTGCCCATGGCACTCCATGACGCCCCATGGCACAGAGCTGGCACCTGGCAAAGGGACCCCAGGGCACAAAACCTGGCACCTCACGGCACCCCATGGCACAGATCTGGCACCACATGGCACCCCATGGCACTGGGATCCTTGCACTGCCCATGGCACTCAATGATGCCCCATGGCACAGAGCTGGCACCACATGGCACCCCATGGCACTGGGATCCTTGGCACTGCCCATGGCACTCAATGATGCCCCATGGCACAGAGCTGGCACCACATGGCACCCTGAGGCACTGGGATCCTTGGCACTGCCCATGGCATTCCATGACGCCCCGTGGCACAGAGCTGGCACCTGGCAAAGGGACCCCA
>NW_011213852.1:0-1084 GCF_000146605.3 Meleagris gallopavo
ATAATTTGACCCCATCCCATGACCCCACACCGTGACCCCAATCCATGACCCCACACCGTGACCCCATCCCATGACCCCACACTGTGACCCCACACCGTGACCCCAATCCATGACCCTACAATGTGACCCCAGTGTCCCCACATGACCCCATCCCATGACCCCATAATGTGACCCCACACTGTGACCCCATACCATGACCCTACAGTGTGACCCCATCCCATGACCCCATACTGTGACCCCATCCCATGACCCCATCCCATGACCCCACACTGTGACCCCATAATGTGACCCCACACCGTAACCCCATCCCAATTCCTTACAGTATGACCCCATCCCATGACCCCATAATGTGACCCCACACTGTGACCCCATCCCAATTCCTTACAGTGTGACCCCATCCCATGACCCCATAATGTGACCCCACACTGTGACCCCATCCCATGATCCTACAGTGTGACCCCATCCCATGACCCTATAATGTGACCCCACACCGTGACCCCATCCCTATTCCTTACAGTGTGACCCCATCCCATGACCCCACACTGTGACCCCACACCGTGACCCCACACCGTGACCCCATCCCAATTCCTTACAGTATGACCCCATCCCATGACCCCATAATGTGACCCCACACCGTGACCCCATCCCATGACCCTACAGTGTGACCCCATCCCATGACCCCACACTGTGACCCCAACCCAATACCCCACACCATGACCCACAGTGTGATCCCACAGTGTCCCCACATGACCCCATCCCATGACCCCACACCATGATCCCACACCAGGACCCCATCCCATTTCCTTACAGTCTGACCCCATCCCATGACCCCATAATTTGACCCCATCCCATGACCCCACACCGTGACCCCACCCATGACCCCACACCGTGACCCCATCCATGACCCCACACCGTGACCCCATCCCATGACCCCACACTGTGACCCCACACCGTGACCCCAATCCATGACCCTACAATGTGACCCCAGTGTCCCCACATGACCCCATCCCATGACCCCATAATGTGACCCCACACTGTGACCCCATACCATGACCCTACAGTGTGACCCCATCCCATGACCCCA
>NW_011213853.1:0-574 GCF_000146605.3 Meleagris gallopavo
TGGGGTTATAGGGTTACGTGTGGGTTATAGGGACACACGTGGGGTTATAGGGTCACGTGTGGGGTTATGGGGGCACACGTGGGGTTATGGGGTCACACATGGGGTTATAGGGTTACGTGTGGGGTTATAGGGGCACACGTGGGGTTATTGGGTCACATGTGGGGTTATAGGGTCACGTGTGGGGTTATAGGGGCACACGTGGGGTTATAGGGTCACACGTGGGGTTATAGGGACACACGTGGGGTTATAGGGTTACATGTGTGGGGTTATAGGGACACACGTGGGGTTATAGGGTCACACGTGGGGTTATAGGGACACACGTGGGGTTATAGGGTCACATGTGTGGGGTTATAGGGACACACGGGGGGTTATAGGGTCACGTGTGGGGTTATAGGGACACACGGGGGGTTATAGGGTCACATGTGTGGGGTTATAGGGACACACGTGGGGTTATAGGGTCACGTGTGGGGTTATAGGGACGCACGTGGGGTTATGGGGTCACACGTGGGGTTATAGGGTTACGTGTGGGTTATAGGGACACACGTGGGGTTATAGGGTCACGTGTGGGGTTATG
>NW_011213853.1:594-1085 GCF_000146605.3 Meleagris gallopavo
GACATGGGGGGGATATTGGGATATGGGGGGTATGGGGACGTTATGGGGATGTGGGGACGTGGAGATATGGGGACATATGGGGACGTGTCTGGGGTACGGGGACATCTGGGGCTACGGGGGCACATCTGGGGACATGGGGACACACGTGGGGTTATAGGGGCACACGTGGGGTTATAGGGTCACACGTGGGGTTATAGGGACACACGTGGGGTTATAGGGTCACATGTGTGGGGTTATAGGGTCACGTGTGGGGTTATAGGGACGCACGTGGGGTTATGGGGTCACACGTGGGGTTATAGGGTTACGTGTGGGTTATAGGGACACACGTGGGGTTATAGGGTCACGTGTGGGGTTATAGGGGCACACGTGGGGTTATAGGGTTACGTGTGGGGTTATAGGGGCACACGTGGGGTTATAGGGTCACGTGTGGGGTTATAGGGACGCACGTGGGGTTATGGGGTCACACATGGGGTTATAGGGTTACGTGTGGG
>NW_011213854.1:0-704 GCF_000146605.3 Meleagris gallopavo
TTGTCCCCATATCTCCGCGTTCCCATATCGCAGTGTCTCGTTGTCCCCGTGTCGCCATGTCTCCATGTCCCCATATCCTGTGTCCCCGTGTCCCCATGTCCCCGTGTCCCCATGTCCCCGTGTCCCCATATCCTGTGTCTCCATGTCCCCATGTCCCCGTGTCCCCATGTCCCTGTGTCTCCATGTCCCCATGTCCCCATATCCCTGTGTCCCCATTGTCCCTATATTTCCATGTCCCCATATCGCAGTGTCTCCATGTCCCCATATCCTGTGTCCCCGTGTCCCCATGTCCCCATATCCCTGTGTCCCCATTGTCCCTATATCTCCATGTCCCCATATCGCAGTGTCTCCATGTCCCCGTATCCTGTGTCCCCATGTCCCCATGTCCCCATGTCCCAGTGTCCCCTGTCCCCGTTGTCCCCATATCTCCGCGTTCCCATATCGCAGTGTCTCGTTGTCCCCATGTCGCCATGTCTCCATGTCCCCATATCCTGTGTCCCCGTGTCCCCATGTCCCCATGTCCCTGTGTCCCCATTGTCCCTATATCTCCATGTCCCCATATTGCAGTGTTTCCATGTCCCCATGACTCCATTGTCCTCAAGTCCCCATGTCCCCATGTCCCTGTGTCCCCATTGTCCCCATTGTCCCTATATCTCCATGTCCCCATATCGCAGTGTTTCCATGTCCCCATGACTCCATTGTCC
>NW_011213855.1:0-644 GCF_000146605.3 Meleagris gallopavo
GACGTCCCATAATGAGACCCCATAAGGACGTCCCATAACGAGACCCCATAAGGACGTCCCATAACGAGACCCCATAAGGATGTTCCATAATGAGACCCCATAAGGATGTTCCATAATGAGACCCCATAAGGACGTCCCATAACGAGACCCCATAAGGACGTCCCATAATGACCCATTAAGGACATCCCATAACAAGACCCCATAAGGACGTCCCATAATGAGACCCCATAAGGACATCCCATAAATGAGACCCCACAGGGATGTCCCATAATGACCCCATAAGGATGTTCCATAATGAGACCCCATAAGGACGTCCCATAATGAGACCCCATAAGGATGTTCCATAATGAGACCCCACAGGGACGTCCCATAATGACCCATTAAGGACATCCCATAATGAGACCCCACAGGGACATCCCATAATGAGACCCCATAAGGACATCCCATAAGGAGACCCCATAAGGACATCCCATAACGAGACCCCATAAGGATGTTCCATAACGAGACCCCATAAGGATGTCCCATAACGAGACCCCACAGGGACGTCCCATAACGAGACCCCATAAGGACGTCCCATAACGAGACCCCATAAGGACGTCCCATAACGAGACCCCATAAGGACGTCCCATAATGAGACCCCATAA
>NW_011213856.1:0-1246 GCF_000146605.3 Meleagris gallopavo
ATCCCATACAGCACCCATACGGCACCCATATCCCATACAGCACCCATATCCCATACAGCACCTATACAGCACCCATATCCCATACAGCACCCATACGGCACCCATAGGGTGCCCATATCCCACACAGCACCCATACGGTACCCATAGGGCGCCCATATCCCATACAGCACCCATACGGCACCCATAGGGCGCCAGTATCCCATGCAGCACCCATACAGCACCCATAGGGTGCCTATATCCCATACAGCACCCACAGGGCACCCACACCCCATAGGGCACCCATAGGGCACCCACACCTCATAGGGCACCCATAGGGCACCCACACCCCATAAAGGACCCATAGGACTCCCATGAGGCTCTCACACCCCATAGGGCACCCAAAGCACACCCCTACCCCACAGGGCGCCCCATAGGGCACCCACACCCCACAGGGAACCTACAGAGCACCCATAGGGCACCCCATAGTGTAACCACACCCCACAGAACTCCCCGCAGGGCACCCACATCGCATAGAGCACCCTACAGGAAACCCCATAGAGCATCCAAACCCCACAAAGCACCCTACAGAGCACCCACGGGGCACTGTCACCCCATAGGGACCCCATAGGGCACTGACAACCCATAGGGCACCCACACCCCACAGAGCACCCATAGGGCACCCATAGGGCACCCACACCCCACAGAGCACCCATAAGGCACCCACACCCAATAGGGCATCCATAGGGCACCCACACCCCACAGGGCACCCATAAGGCACCCACACCCCATAGGGCACCCATAGGGCACCCACACCCCATAGGGCACCCTCTATGGCACTGGTACCCTACAAGGCACCCCATCGGGCACCCCACATGACACTGGCACCCCATAGAGCACCCTCACCCCACAGAGCACCCATAAGGCACAGCCACCCCATGATGTACTCAATGTCTCACTGGCACCCCATAGAGCACCCACACCCCATAGGGCACCCATAGAGCACCCCATAAAACACCCATAGGGCATCCATAGGGCACCCACACCCCACAGTGCACCCATAGAGCACCCTCACCCCATAGAGCACCCATAGGGCACCCATAGAGCACCCTCACCCCATAGAGCACCCATAGGGCACCCATAGAGCACCCTCACCCCATAGAGCACCCATAGGGCACCCATAGAGCACCCTCACCCCATAGAGCACCCATAGAGCACCCTCACCCCATAGAGCACCCATAGGGCACCCATAGAGCACCCATAGAGCACC
>NW_011213857.1:0-558 GCF_000146605.3 Meleagris gallopavo
CAGCCCCATACAGCCCCACTGATCCCATTGATCCCATAAGGATCCCAGAGCCCATACGGCCCCACTGATCCCATTGTTCCCATAAGGATCCCAGAGCCCACACGGCCCCACTGATCCCATTGGTCCCATAAGGATCCCAGAGCCCATACGGCCCCACTGATCCCGTTGATCCCATTGATCCCATAAGGATCCCAGAGCCCACACGGCCCCACTGATCCCATTGGTCCCATAAGGATCCCAGAGCCAATACGGCCCCACTGATCCCATTGGTCCCATAAGGATCCCAGAGCCCATACAGCCCCATACAGCCCCACTGATCCCATTGGTCCCATAAGGATCCCATTGGTCCCATAAGGATCCCAGAGCCCATACGGCCCCATACAGCCCCACTGATCCCATTCGTCCCATTGGTCCCATAAGGATCCCAGAGCCCATACAGCCCCACTGATCCCATTGGTCCCATTGATCCCATTGATCCCATAAGGATCCCAGAGCCCATGCAGCCCCATACAGCCCCACTGATCCCATTGATCCCATAAGGATCCCAGAGCCCATACG
>NW_011213858.1:0-721 GCF_000146605.3 Meleagris gallopavo
AAACGACCCCAGAACTGACCCCATAAACGACCCCAGAACCGGCCCCACAACCGGCCCCAAACGACCCCAGAACTGACCCCATAAACGACCCCAGAACCGGCCCCACAACCGGCCCCAAACGACCCCAGAAACGACCCCATAACTGACCCCAGAACCTCCTGTGCTTCATCTCATGGCCCCATAGAACCCTATAGACCCCATAACCCCCATAGGCCCCATAACCCCACACAACCCCATAGACCTCACAACCCCATAGACCCCATAGAACCCCATAGACCCCAGACAACCCCATAGACCCCACAACCCCACACAACCCCATAGACCCCATACAACTGCATAGACCCCATAGACCCCATAACCCCATAGACCCCAGACAACCCCATAGACCCCATAACCCCACACAACCCCATAGAACCCCATAGACCCCATAACCCCACACAACCCCATAGAGCCCCATAGACCCCATAACCCCACACAACCCCATAGACCCCAGACAACTGCATAGACCCCATAGACCCCATAATCCCATAGACCCCAGACAACCCCATAGACCCCATAACCCCACACAACCCCATAGACCCCATAGACCCCATAACCCCACATAACCCCATAGAACCCCATAGACCCCAGACAACCCCATAGACCCCATAGACCCCATAACCCCACACAACCCCATAGACCCCATAACCCCACACAACCCCATAGAACCCCATAGACCCCA
>NW_011213859.1:0-738 GCF_000146605.3 Meleagris gallopavo
CAGGGTGATGACGTCACAGCGCGCGTCGCCGCGTCGCCGGGGCAACGGGGGGGGACAGTCGCGCTGAAGCGCGGTTGCTCTGGAGACGCTGTCACGCATGCGCTGTCGCCACGCGGGCGGCTTGACGGCCGAAAGAAGAGAAGAGAACTCGGCTGGCTCGTCTGCCAGCCGGCAGGAGATGCATCCGGACGGCAGTGCGAGGCGGGTGAGAATCACTCGGGGCTTGTCTGCAAAATATTGGTCATGTAGACAAGCAGTGCTCTCGCACCAAAGAAGTGAGAAATGTCCTGTGCATGCAGTCTTCTCCACGAGCCTTCCACTTAGAGACATTTAGTGCCTCTAAATGCCCGTTGAAATGGTGAGGGGATAAATGGGAAGAGATGAGGTACAGTTTGTGTGCATGCTCTGTACGTGGAGCAGGCGGAAATTGTAATCCATTTTCAGTTGTGAACAAGATTACTCTAAGGGCTGCTGCAGTAAGATGTGTGTTGGCTGACTGTAAGCTGAAATGTAATGGCCTCTGAATATGCGTGTGGGGATTTTGTTTTTAATTCTGGGATTTCATGCTTGCCTGTAGCAGCTCTGAAGGGGCCATTGTTTTCCCAAGCCCCGCTTTGCTGCTCATTGAGGCTGATGGCAAGTGTTGTGCTTTGGGCCCTTGGCTTTTAGTTTCTGTGGCCTGTGTACCTTGGAGAGTGCTTTCTTTCACTTTTTTTTTTTGTTTGTTTGCTAGCCACC
>NW_011213860.1:0-748 GCF_000146605.3 Meleagris gallopavo
GGACTTGGGGAAAAAAGTTTAAGCAACAAGAGAAAAAAAATCTAGTTCTAACGCCCTCCAAACACAAAGTGCTTATCTATGATCTCCCAAGTTTGTTCTTGCTGACAAACCGCATCAGAGCAGACTTTTGCCGTCTCTGAGCCAACGCAGCCCACCAAAGGCACGCTGCCAAGGGCCCAGACTCCTGCAGCCCTCATCTACCACCCGCTCCACTTCGCCTCCCGTGCTCCAAAACCCCAACCAACAACACCGGCGCTTGACAGCACCAACAGAATACCCACTGGGTACCAGATCCAGACAGGAACAGCCCAAGGGAACATCTTTCAGCTCGCTCTGTTTTCCCACAGTCGAGTACTGAGTAGAGGACAACAGGTCCTTCTTTACTGGGGGTCACTCTCCGAGCACCTATCGGCTGGACAAGAGCCAAAGGTGAGCGGGAGGAAGGAGCGTGCAGATCGCACTGCACTCACACCTCTCCCCACGCCTACACCACTGGACCTTCCAGTGACGTCACAAGCAGGGGCACCGGATCCCGGACCCTGTGTCATAGAGCAGGGTGGGGTCCGGACATAAAACTTCACCCGTTATTCATTCTCCCTTCATACGTGTGCACCAACTGTACTCCTCCCCTTTCTCAACCTACCTGAGACACCTAAGACCCCAGCCACAAAGCCATCTAGTGTGGCTCTGGAGCGGTCCTGTTGCATCCTGCCACAGGCCAGGTAGTGCAGCGGTGAACGTCCCCTCA
>NW_011213861.1:0-1162 GCF_000146605.3 Meleagris gallopavo
AAGAAAGAGAAAAAGAAAAAGAAAGAGAAAAAGAAAGAGAAAGAGAAAAAGAAAAAGAGAGAAAAAGAAAGAGAAAGAGAAAAGGAAAGAGAAAAAGAAAAAGAAAAAGAAAAAGAAAGAGAAAAAGAAAGAGAAAAAGAAAAAGAAACATTCTGAAGAGAAATACAAAAAAGATTGAACAGTTTCATTGAAATTGTCAGTGATAACCAGATGACCAACACAAATCCTACTAGCTCTGAAGAGTTTAAGAGTCAAGTAAGAACAAGAAAATAAACTGAGAAGTAATATTGAAGAAAACTTTCAAGATTAGGGGAGAAAGTATCCCTGCACTTATAGGACCAGAGGGAATAGCCTCACGTTGTGTCAGGGGAGGTTCAGATTGGATATTAGGAAAAAATTATTCTCCAAAAGAGTGATCAGGTACTGAAATGGGCTGCCCAGGGAAGCGGTTGACTCACCATCCCTGAAGGTATACAATAAATGTTTACATGTGGTGCTAAGAGACATGGTTTAATGGGGAAATATTAGTAATAGGTAGATGGTTGGACTAGATGATCTTGGATGTCATTTCTAACCTTGATAATTCTGATTTTTTCCTCTAAGTTTTCAGAAATGCATCAGTTTCAAGTCATGTTTAGACTCTGCTTACACTATGACTAAAGCTACTGGCACCTTCTTTGTTTAATAATTTCTTAATTAACACTTTTAAAGTGCAATTCAGCTTTTGAATCCAGATTAACTTGGATTTCTATATAGGGAGGTTGAGGATACTGCAATAGCAAAGATCTTAAGCATTTTTTTATTTTATTTTATTTTATTTTATTTTATTTTATTTTATTTTATTTTATTTATTTATTACAGTATATACGCCCAGCACTGAGGATGTTAACTGCCATGAACGCCATTTTTTCTTTTCTACAAATATCAGCCTTTAGATAGTTATATCATTACCATCTATTCCACTTTTGGAAGAAGGTTTTTAAGTCTGTAGCAGTGCAACATTATGGCTCATAACACTTAAAGGCATGTAATTGAAAGTCCTCTACAGAGACACATTGTTCACATTTGTCTTTGAAAAGTTATGAAAAATGGATGAGGTTCAAAAGACCAAACAACCAACCAAGCAACCAACAAAGAAAAAATGAAATAAATTAATCAATCA
>NW_011213862.1:0-2398 GCF_000146605.3 Meleagris gallopavo
TTCACGGAGCCGATCTGGGCGTTGATGTGGCAGCACAAAGCCTCCAGCTCCCCGGATGCCATTACGGGATGGAAGGGCCCAAAGCGAGCCGCCGCCCGACGCGTCTGCAGCCGCTCGGCGGGAACGGCACTGCCGCGCGCAAGATCCAAACTGCGCGCTCCGCGCAGGCGTAAAAACGGCGACAGCGAGACTGCGCGTGCGCTAGTCAGACTGAGCGCTGCGCATGCGCAAGAAACAGCCGCAACATTGCGCATGCGCCCTATTCAAACACGGAGCTCACGCACGACATACGCGCTCCCCTCCCAAAAAAAAAAGCAACGCGCATGCTCCAAATTAAAGCGCTCAATGCGCACGCGCTCCATATGCAACACTGCGCATGCGCGACAAGGTGCCCCTCCCGGAGCATACGTCTGACAGCCGGAATTTACCCATGCGCAGCACGGTGCCACTCGCTACGCATGCGTCAAACAGCCGGAAGCTGCGCATGCGCAGCACACTGCTAATATTGCGCATCACTAAGCCGGAAGTTGCGCGTGCGCAATAATAACGCGCAGGATTCAAAGACACCGCGCATGCGCCGTATGCACAAAGACAGCACGCGCAGGATGCGTTCACGGCTGCAAGCACGCAGTGCGCACGCGCAAGGCCTCTAAACGCACAAGCGCAGAACATATACGCTGACCAGATAAGTACTGCGCATGCGCGAGGCTCAGAAACGCGTAGTGCGCATACTCCTTATTTTGCCACATACTGCGCATGCGGCGGGGTGGATGCGCTTTAACGTACGTTATACTTAGCCAGCCAACGCCCACGTGCCAAGCTATAGTTCCTACTGCGCATGCACCTCATCCTGCCCCGAAATGCGCATGCGCTAAATCGAACTCTGTACTACGCATGCGTCTCGTGAAACACGCATTGACTATAATATGCATGCGTCACAGTCAGCCATTATCTGCGCATGCTCCAATTCTCGGGTCGTTCTGCGCATGCTCCATACACAGAGACGTACAGCGCATGCGCTTGACTCAGAGCAGCAATGCGCTTGGATGTCCTGGGTTTCGATTTTGGGGGGGAGGAGACCTTGGAGACCCAACATCTGCCGTTCCAGCAAGGTGAAAGCCATGCCCTGGAACAGAGAAATCCGACTGTTGGTCCTCCGAGGGTTGCTGTCGCTTGAAATCCAATGGGTTTGACAGCATGAGGAGGACTCAGGTCTGTAAAAGTGGGGGTTGGTCCTCCAACGGTGCTGTCACTTTAAATCCACTGGGATTACAGTTTGTGGAGGACTAAAGTTTGCGAGAGTGACTGTTGGTCCTCCAAGAGCACTGTCGCTCTAAATCCATCATGTTTGACTGCCTCAGGAGGACCAAAGATTGGGGGGGCTGTAGTTGGTCCTCCGAGTGCGCTGTCGCTTTAAATCCACTGGGATTTACAACCAGTGGAGGACTAAGGTTTGTGGGAGTGACTGTTGGTCCTCCAAGAGCGCTGTCGCTTTAAATCCTCCACCTTTAACACTCTGTGGAGGACCGAAGTCCGACTGTTGGTCCCCCAAGGTCTGTAGTGGCCATAGCTGGTCCTCCAAGAGCGCTGTCTCTTTAAATCCTCCACCTTTAACCCCCTGTGGAGGACCAAAGTCCCATTGTTGGTCCTCCAAGGGCGCCGTCTCTTTAAATCCCGCAGGTTTTACAGCACAAGGAGGTCCAAGGTCCGCACCAGAGGCCCCAATTAAGTAATTAAGAGGTAATTAAGGGGCCGACTGACCTTGTTGGTGCGGGGGTTCAACATGAGAGGTTTCCCCTTCTCCCTTGTGTGCACACAGCGTTGTAGGGTCAGGCGGAAGCGGGACAGCATGGCGCTCATAGGATTTGGGGTCCTGGAGAGAGATAACAAGGGGTTAGGTGGGTTAATTAGGGTTAATTGGGGGTGGGGTAATTAGGGGAGCCAATAGGAGAGGGGGTGGGAATGGGGTGGGAATGGGATCCAATGGGATCCTATAGGCAGGCAACAGGGTCCAATGGTATCCTATAGGGTGGCAATGGGGTCCAGTAGGGTGGCAATGGGATTTAATGGGGTCCAATAGGATCCAGTGAGGTCCAGTGGGGTGGTAATGGGATTTAAATCAATCGAATGGGATTCTATGGGGTGGCAATGGGGTGGCAATAGGATTTAATGGGGTCCAGTGGGATTCAGTAGGGTGGCAATGGGATCCAATGGGAACCAATGGGGTCCAATGGGATTCAGTAGGGTGGCAGAGGCATCCAATGGGATGCAATGGGATTTAATGGTGTGGCAATGGGATCCAATGGGATCCTATAGGGTGGCAGTGGGATCCAATGGGATCCAAAGGAGTGGCAGTGGGATCCAATGGGAGCCAATGGGATGCAATGGGTTGGCAATG
>NW_011213863.1:0-867 GCF_000146605.3 Meleagris gallopavo
CTCAATGCCTCCCAGTCCATCCCAGTTTCCCCTCCCAGTCCATCTCAATGCCTCCCACCCCATCCCAGTTTCCCCTCCCAGTCCATCTCAATGCCTCCCACCCCATCCCAGTTTCCCTTCCCAGTCCAACTCAATGCCTCCCAGTCCATCCCAGTTTCCCCTCCCAGTCCATCTCAATGCCTCCCACCCCATCCCAGTTTCCCCTCCCAGTCCATCTCAATGCCTCCCACCCCATCCCAGTTCCCCCTCCCAGCTCATCCCAGTGCCTCCCAGTCCATCCCAGTTTCCCCTCCCAGTCCATCCCAGTTTCCCCTCCCAGTCCAACTCAATGCCTCCCAGTCCATCCCAGTTTCCCTTCCCAGTCCAACTCAATGCCTCCCAGTCCGTCCCAGTTTCCCCTCCCAGCTCATCCCAGTGCCTCCCAGTCCATCCCAGTTTCCCCTCCCGGCCCACTCCAGTGCCTTCCAGTCCCTCCCAGTCCATCCCAGTTTCCCCTCCCAGCCCATCCCAGTACCTCCTGGTTACTTCTCCATCCACCCTCCCAGTTTCCTTCCAGTCCATCCCAGTTTCCTCCCAGTCCCTCCCAGTCCTCTCCCAGTGTTTCACAGTGCCCCCCAGTGCTCCCCAACCCACCCCAGTCCGTCCCAGTGCTTCCCAGTCCCTCCCATTGTCCTCCCAGTCCCTCCCAGTGCCCACCTGGTCCACCTGAGCCAAGCTGTTACAGCTACCTGCCTCTATCTCACCTGGGTTGTGCCCCACATCCTCCCCAGTGCCCTCCCAGTGCTTCCCAGTCCCTCCCAGTCCTCTCCCAGTGTTTCACAGTGCCCCCCCAGTGCCTCCCAGTGCCCCCCAACCCACCCCAGTCCA
>NW_011213864.1:0-1422 GCF_000146605.3 Meleagris gallopavo
CCCCAGTGCTCCCAGTACGCCTCCCCCTCACCACCCCCCCACGCACCCACACTGGGGGACCAGGCCCCATAGGCAGGAGTGGCCCCCTGGTTCCAGGGCGTCATGGCGGGGGACATGTTCCCCATGGGGCTGGGAGCCGAGCCGAAGAACATCCCGGTGGCTGCGTGGAGAGAACGTCAGTGGGACAGACTCCAAAATGTGGGAGTCCCCCCAGTCCCAAAGCGGGGACCCCGAAGTCGGTCACCCCCCCATCCCACTGCAGGGATCCCAAAAACGGGGACTCCCTAAATCCCAATTTGAGGTCCCTACAATCTCACTGCAGGGAACACAATATGGGGTTCCACGGGGGCTGCCCACTACAGGGACCCCAAAGTTGGGTTCTGTGGGGACCCCCCAGTCCCAACATGGGGTCACTACAATCCCACTACAGGGACCCCAAAGTTGGGGTTCTGTGGGGACCCCCCAGTCCCAACATGGGGTCACTACAATCCCACTACAGGGACCCCAAAGTTGGTGTTCTATGGGGACCCCCCAGTCCCAACATGGGGTCACTACAATCCCACTACAGGGACCCCAAAGTTGAGGTTCCATAGGGATCCCCAAAGCAGGGACGCCAAAGCAGGGACCCCCTCAGGGCTCTCAGTTTGTCCAGCCCACCCCCATCCCACTGCGGGGACCCCAAAACCGGGGACCCCTCCATCCCAACGCGGGGACCCCAGAGCGTCACCCGCACATCAGAGACGCCTACAGCCCCTGAACCTCCCACTGCCCCCCGTTGTCACCCAGCCATCGGACGGGCAGCTGCAGCCACCACCCCCCGACTCACAGCCGCCCACTCCCAGGCCAGGGATGGCACTGGGGATCTCCATCCCATGCTTGCACTTCTCAGCATCCAGCAGCAGGTCGAAGCAGCCGGTGCCAGCAGGGGCCAGCTGTCCCAGCATGATGTTCTCTGACACCCCTTTCATCGGGTCGCTCTCGCCGTGCGCTGCTGCCTCCATCAGCACGTCCACCTGCGGGACCCTCGGGGAGTCAGACCCCAGAAATGGGGATGGCGAGGCCAAAATCTGGCACCTCGACCCCAGAAATGGGGATGGCGATGCCAAAATCTGGCATTCGACCCCAGAAATTGGGATGGTGACCCCAAAATCTGGCACCTCGACCCCAGAAATGGGGATGGCGATCCCAAAATCTGGCGTCCGACCCCAGAAATTGGGATGGTGACGCTGAAATCTGGCACCTCGACCCCAGAAATGGGGATGGTGATCCCAAAATCTGGCACCTCGACCCCAGAAATGGGGATGGTGATCCCAAAATCTGGCATTCGACCCCAGAAATTGGGATGGTGACGCTGAAATCTGGCACCTCGACCCCAGAAATGGGGATGGTGATCCCAAAATCTGGCACCTCGACCCCAGAAAT
>NW_011213865.1:0-954 GCF_000146605.3 Meleagris gallopavo
AATGGGGACAATGGGGAAATAATGGGGATAATGGGGACAATGGGGAAATAATGGGGATAATGGGGACAATGGGGATAATGGGGACTATGGGGACAATGGGGAAATAATGGGGATAATGGGGACAATGGGGACAATGGGGAAATAATGGGGATAATGGGGACAATGGGGAAATAATGGGGATAATGGGGACAATGGAGAAATAATGGGGACTATGGGGATAATGGGGATAATGGGGAAATAATGGGGACAATGGGGACAATGGGGAAATAATGGGGAAATAGTGGGGATAATGGGGATAATGGGGAAATAATGGGGATAATGGGGAAATAATGGGGATAATGGGGATAATGGGGAAATAATGGGGATAATGGGGAAATAATGGGGATAATGGGGATAATGGGGACAATGGGGAAATAATGGGGATAATGGGGATAATGGGGACAATGGGGAAATAATGGGGATAATGGGGACAATGGGGACAATGGGGATAATGGGGAAATAATGGGGATAATGGGGAAATAATGGGGATAATGAGGATAATAGGGACAATGGGGAAATGATGGGGACAATGGGGATAATGAGGATAATGGGGACAGTGGGGAATGGGAATGGAGGAGGACGGGGGATAATGGGGATAACGGGAATAATGGGAATAATGGGGAATAGTGGGAAATAATGGGAATGGGATTTGGGAACGGGGGCTGGGAGGCGGCAGGGCTGCAGTGCCACACACAGCACTGGGTGCAGGAGGGGCTCTGCGCCATCGCAGCAAAACTCTTTATTGCCCCACAGCACCGCTGCCCCACAGCGGCCCCATAACAGCCCCATAACCGCCTCATAGCGGCCCCACAGCGGCCCCAGCAGCCCCGCAGCCATTCACGACCCTCCCTCTGCGTGTGCCGTCCCCATCGCGACGCTCTGTGGGGAAACGTGTGGCAGTCGGTGCGGGTCGGG
>NW_011213866.1:0-795 GCF_000146605.3 Meleagris gallopavo
TGCCCCACAGCCGAAGACCCTCAGTCAGACGCACAGCCTGGTGAGCAGCGGGGCTGGGATCGGGGTCGGGATTGGGATTGGGGTTAGGACTGGGATTAGGATGAGGATTGGGATTGGGATTGGGATTGGGATTGGGATGAGGATTGGGATTGGGATGAGGATTGGGATCGGGATGAGGATTGGGATTGGGATTAGGACTGGGATTGGGATGAGGACTGGGATCGGGATGAGGATTGGGATTGGGGTTAGGATTGGGATGAGGACTGGGGTTGGGATTGGGATGAGGATTGGGATCGGGTTAGGATTGGGATTGGGATCGGGGTAGGGACTGGGATTGGGTTTAGGGTTGGGACTTGGATTAGTATTGGGATTGGGGTTGGGATGAAGATTGGGATCAGGATTAGGATTGGGAGGAGGATTGAGATTGGGGTTGGGATTAGGATTGGGATCGGGGTTAGGATTAGGATTGCGTTTAGGGTCGGGATCGGGATGAGGATTGGGATTAGGGTTGGGATTGGGATCGGGATGAGGACTGGGATTAGGGTCGGGATTGGGATCGGGATGAGGATTGGGAGGAGGATTGAGGTTGGGATTGGGATCAGGGTTAGGATTAGGATTGCGTTTAGGGTTGGGATTGGGATCGGGATGAGGATTGGGATTACGGTTGGGATTGGGATGAGGATTGGGATTAGGGTCGGGATTGGGATCGGGATGAGGATTGGGATTAGGGTCGGGATTGGGATGAGGATTGGGATTAGGGTTGGGATTGGGATGAGGATTGGGATTAGGGTCGGG
>NW_011213867.1:0-677 GCF_000146605.3 Meleagris gallopavo
TGTGCAATGATGTGCTGGGTGCTGTGCTGGATGCTGGTGCTGTGCTGGTGCTGTGCTGGGTGTGCAATGATGTGCTGTGCTGTGCTGGATGCTGGTGCTGTGCTGGTGCTGTGCTGGGTGTGCAATGATGTGCTGTGCTGTGCTGGGTGCTGTGCTGGGTGCTGGTGCTGTGCTGGTGCTTTGTTGGGTGTGCAGTGATGTGCTGTGCTGGGTGCTGGTGCTGTGCTGGTGCTTTGTTGGGTGTGCAGTGATGTGCTGTGCTGGGTGCTGGTGCTGTGCTGGTGCTTTGTTGGGTGTGCAATGATGTGCTGTGCTGGGTGCTGGTGCTGTGCTGGATGCATGGTGTTTTTTGGGTGCACAGAGCTGTGCTGTGCTGAATGCATGGTGCTGTACTGTGCTGTTCTGTGCTGGTGCTGTGCTGATCTGTTCGGATGCTGTGCTGGGTGCACAGTGCTGTGCTGGTGCTGTACTGGATGCATGGTGCTGTGCTGTGCTGGATGCATGGTGCTGTGCTGGATGCATGGTGCTGTGCTGTGCTGGATGCATGGTGCTGTGCTGGATGCATGGTGCTGTGCTATGCTGGTGCTGTGCTGGATGCATGGTGCTGTGCTGGATGCATGGTGCTGTGCTATGCTGGTGCTGTGCTGGATGCATGGTGCTAGATCGGAAGATATCGT
>NW_011213868.1:0-683 GCF_000146605.3 Meleagris gallopavo
TCCATACTGGGACACCCCCACTCCATACTGGGACACCCCCATTCCATACTGGGACACTCCCACTCCATACTGGGACACCCCCACTCCATACTGGGACGCCCCCATACATACTGGGACACCCCCATTCCATACAGGGACACCCTCCCTCCATACTGGGACACCCCCACTCCATACTGGGACACTCCCACTCCATACTGGGACGCCCCCATACATACTGGGACACCCCCATTCCATACTGGGACACCCTTCCTCCATACTGGGACACCCCCACTCCATACTGGGACACTCCCACTCCATACTGGGACGTCCCCATGCATACTGGGACACCCCCATTCCATACAGGGACACCCCCACTCCATACTGGGACACCCCCACTCCATACTGGGACACCCCAGACCCCAGTACGTGCCCCCACTCCATACTGGGACACCCCCACTCCATACTGGGACACCCCAGACCCCAATAAGTGCCCCCATTCCATACTGGGACACCCCCAGACCCCAGTACGTGCCCCAGTTCCATACTGGGACACTCCCACTCCATACTGGGACACCCCCAGACCCCAATAGGTGCCCCCATACGTACTGGGACATCCCCACTCCATACTGGGACACCCCCAGACCCCACTGGGACACCCCCACACCACCCCCAGCCCCACACCTGGGATGTTGTTGGGCCCCCAG
>NW_011213869.1:0-1863 GCF_000146605.3 Meleagris gallopavo
TTTAGGTACTGAAAGGCTGCAATGAGGTCACCCGCAGCCTTCTTTTCTCCAGGCTGAACAAGCCCAGTTCCCTCAGCCTGTTTTTGTAGGGGAGGTGCTCCAGTCCCCTGATCATCTTTGCAGCTCTTCTCTGGACCCTCTCCAAGAGCTCTCTGTCTTTCTTGTACTGGGTGCTCCAGACCTGGACACAGTATGCTGGATGGGGCCTCACAAGAGCAGAATAGAGATGGACCATCATCTCCCTGTCCCTGCTGGCCACCCCTCTTCTGATGGAGCCCAGGATACCATTTGCTTTTCAAGCTGCGAGGAGAGCACACTGCTGGCTCATGTTAAGTTTTTCATCCATCAAGACCTCCAGTTCCTTCTCTACAGGGCTGCACGCAAGGACTGCTCCTTCCAGTCTGTATATATGCCTGGGATTCCTCCAGCTCAAGTGCAAAACCTTGCACTTTGTTGTGTTGAACCTCATTATGTTCACCCAGGCCCATCTTTCTAGCCTGCTGAGGTCCCTCTGAATGGCATCCCTTCCTTCCATTGTGTCAACTGCACCACTCAGCTTGGTGTCATCAGCAAACTTGCTGAGGGTGCACTCGATTTTGTCATTGATGTCATTGATAAAGATATTAAGGAGCACTGGTTTCAAGGCAGACCCCTGGGGGACGCCACTTGTTACTGGCTTCCACCTGGACATAGAACCATTGATGACCACCCTCTGTCTGTGGCCTTTTAATCAATTTCTTATCCATTGAGTGGTTCACCCATCAAATCCACATTCCTCCAATTTGGATGTGGTGGGGGACCACGTCAAAGGCCTTGCTCCAGTCCAGGTCCAGTGCCATCATTCCATCATAGAAGGCCACTAGATTGGTTAAGCATGACCTTCCCCTAGAAGCTGTGCTGGCTGTCTCAGATCACATGCTGATTCCTCATGTGATCAAGCATGTCATCCAGGAGGATCTATTCCATGATCTTCTGAGGCACAGAGGTGAGACTCACCAGCCTGTAATTCCCTGAGTCCTTCTTGCTTCCTTTCTTGTAAATGGAAGTGACGTGATACTTCCTCCAGTCCAGGACCTCACCTGACAGCCACGGCTTTTCAAATATGTTGGAGAGAGGCTCCCAACCACCTCAGCCAGCTCCTTCAGAACCCTAGGATTCTGAATGCTCTCTGGCCCCATAGATTTGTGCACATTCAATCTCATGAGGTGGTTTCGGACTTGCTCTGCCCTTACAGTAGGGAGAGGGGAACTTACTGCCCCAATCTGCACCTAGACGTTTAGGGATGCAGGGCTCAGGGACATAAGAAATACTGGAATCTTAACCGTCAGTGAAGACTGAGGTAAAGAACTCATTCAGTACCTCAGCCTTCTCTTTGTCTGTTGAAGTCAGTTCTCCTTTTATATTTACCAAAGGAGGTACACTTGTTTTGGCCTGTCTCTTCTGGCCAATGTGGCTGTAGAATGTCTTCCTATTGTTTTTCATGTCCCTCACCAAGATCAGTTCTGCCTGTGCCTTGGCTTTCCAGGTTCCATTCTGCAAGTCTGGACAGCATCCCTGTACTCTTCCCAGGTGACATGCCCTTGTTTCCAGAGCTTGTACGCACCTTTCTTCACCCTCAGTGTGCCCGGCAGGTCCTTGCCGAGCCATGCCAATTTCCTACCTCCTCTGCCCACTTTCTTATTCAGAGGGATGGAGAGCTTTTGTGTTCTGAAGAAGACATTCTTGAAGAGTAGCCATCTCTTCTCAGCATCTTTTTCTTTAAAGGCAGCGACCCAGGGGATCCTGGCCAACAGTTCATTGAACAGCTTAAAGTTCACTCTTCCAAAGTTCAGGGTCCTGATGCCACTCTTTGCCAGGCCCACA